>NC_056732.1:5475483-5775483 GCF_019279795.1 Protopterus annectens | reverse complement strand
GAGGTCCCATGCAGGTATTGGTGCTCTCCTTGGAGGTCTTATGTTTTTGGCCCCCCTGAGGAACTGCCTAAGCAATGGATGTGAAAAAATTGGTGGTTCTGTATTGTAATGAGCTGAAATGGCAGAGGCATGGATCTTAATTGATGAGAAGGATAGGCCTTTGTCCAGCATCTCAGTCAGATATTGTAAAATCTGAGGAATATTTGGTACAAGCGTGTCAATTCCTTGTGCCTGGTTCCAAGCACAGAATCTCTTCCATTTTTCTGCATAAGATTTCCTGTTGCTGGGCCTCCTGGCCTCCAAAATAACATCCACCACCGCTTTAGAGAGAGGTGTATTCTGAATGGTTACACTATCCGCCATGCAGCTAGATTTAGGGTTCTGAGTTGGCTGTGCAGGATCTGATTGTTTTGTTGGGTCAGTAAATGAGGAATTTGAGGCAATGTCCAGGCAGGGCCTTGAGACAAGCTCCTTAGGACTGGGTACCAGTGTTGGGGTGGCCAATCCGGGGCAATCAGTATCATTTGTGGCTTCTCTTGCCTGACCTTTAGGAGTACCTTGGGGAGGAGAGGCATATACTGTAAGGTTGTTCCAGCTAAATGACAAAGCATCCACTTCCATGCTTGTTTGTGATAAGTCCTTGTGCAGAATCTCTGAAGTTGGCAGTTGTGAGGGGAGGCAAAAAGATCTATGTCTGGGCATCCCCATTTACTTGTTATCATGCTGAAGATTTGTGGATCTAGTTTCCACTCGTGAGGGTACATGAGGTTTCTGCTTAGTTCGTCTGCCAGTGCATTTGTTTTTCCTGGCAGGAATTGTGCTTACAGGTATACTTGGTAAGTCAATGCTGTGTTCCACAAAATCATGGCTTGTCTGCAGAGGGGATAGGAATGTGTGCCCCCCTGCTTGTTTATGTACCACGTGACTGTGGTGTTGTTCATCTTTATCAGAAGTTGTCCTGGATGAAGTAGGTCCTTGAAGGCTGTCAGGGCATTTTGTACAGCTAGCATCTCTTTTTGATTGATGTGAATATGCCTTTGGCTTGGGGGCAATGTGCCCCGAATACATTTTCCTGCCATGTGGGCCCCCCAGGCATAATCTGATGCATCTGTTGTTAGTGTTTGCCTGGCTGTGGGTAAAGTGAATGGCTGTCCCTTGTTGTGGTGACAGGCCTGTGTCCACCATCGAAACTCCTGTTGTAGGGAGGGAATGAGTGAAATTAATGATTCCAGGCGGTGGCAATGTTGAGTCCAAACACTTTTTAGATACCACTGTAGTTTCCTCATATGCAGTCTTGCATATAGAATTAGCAGAATGCAGGAGGCCATGTAGCCCAGAACCTGCAGAATTTTTCTTGCAGATAACTGGGTCTTTGTTGCCATGCTTTCGAAGTAAGAAGTCAGTTGCCTTTGTTTGTCTGGCGTGAGATAAGCCATCTGGGCAGTTGTATATAAGCTTGCACCCATGAATATTATCTCTTGAGAGGGTACTAGTTTTGATTTCTTTTCGTTTACTGTGTACCCTAGGCAAACTAGTAATCTTATCTTTTTACAAACGCCAGATGCTTTAGTAGAATGTCTTTGGTTTCTGCTTGAATATGGCAGTCGTCCAAGTAGGGATATATTTGAATTCCTCTTTGTCTGCAAAATGCAATTACTGGTGCCAGGCATTTTGTGAAGACCCTGGGCGCAGTAGATAAGCCAAAGGGCAGTGCAGAGAATTGGTAGTGCATTGAGCCAGCTATGAATCTGAGGTATCTTCTGCAAGATTGTCTGATTGGGACATGCAGGTATGCCTCTGAGGTCCAAAGTTACAAGCCAAGCCTTCTTGCCCAGCATGGGCAGAAGCTGCTGCAGAGTCAACATTTTGAATTTCGGAACATCCAGAAAATTATTTAGAATAGACAGGTCCAGAATTGGTCTCCATGCTTTGTCCTTTCTTGGTACTAAGAAAATTCTTGAGTAAAATCCTTGTCCCTGCTCTTGTTGAGGCACTGGCTGAATAGCCCTCATGTCCATGAGAGATGAAACTTGTTTTTGTGCCTCGGCCCATTGATTGTGTGGCAGGTCTGGCATACCTTTTGCCTTTGGAAGGGTGTGAAAGTGGAACCTATAGCCCTGAGAGACTATATTTAAGACCCATTTGTCCTGGGTGATCATGTGCCAATTTTGTGAAAAAAGTGCTAGCTTTCCCCCTAAGGGTGCTTCCAAAAGATAAATGCTTGGCATTGGCAGAGGGAAGTCATTGGGACTGTTTCCTATATGGCTGTGATTTGTCTTCTCCGCTTTTGGAGGTAGAAGCACCCCATTGTTTGGGCCTGTATGAGCCCTGGGGCTGTTGTCTGCCTCTAGGGAGTCTGTATCTGCCTTTTTATGGCCTGTCTGACACGGGAAAGGACCAATTCTTAGAAGGCCAGTTCCTGCTAAATCTGGATGGCTGTACCTGTAAGAAATCCTTTACTGTCTGCATAGATTTAGCTTTATCCTCCATTTTCTTCAACACCTCTTCTGCCTTAACACCAAATAAAGTATCATGCTGTAATGGAGCATCCAATAATTTTGCTTTAACATGATCAGGCAGTGTCTGTTCCTTTAACCAAGCATGGCTTCTAATGACAGAACCTGTTACAGCGGCCCTGCAAGAGGCCTCCAGTGAATCATAACCACATTGCAAAGTATGTTTTCCCACTTGTTCAGCTGCATGCAATAAATAGTACAGTTTTGTACCTACTATAAATGTAGATGTTAGAGTGTTCACACTGCTGCAGTCATTACACTTGGGTTATCCTGCCATCAGGCGGTCCCGCAGTCGGCCCGAATTCCAAAGTCTTGGTCCGGCGTTGGTTGCTGTCGCTTCTTCCCTGATGTCAGTGCGCCAGGGGTATATAAGATGCATCTGACGCCATTTTCTTCAGTTTTTCTTGCCCCAGATGTCAGGTGCCCCCAAGTAGGTAGGCAATACATATTGCTAATCAAAAATATACAATAAAAACAATACCTTCAGTTACCAGCAAATACACCCCAAAGGTTGTATAGGATAGAAAGGTATAGATAAGCCCAGCTAGTTCAGAGGGGACGGAGGGAGGGTAACCTATGAACCTGGACTCCAGCAGTGTGAACATTCGAACATCTACATTTATGGTAGGTACAAAACTGTACTATGTTCATCATGTTACACTGCTGCAGTCATTACACTTGGGTAGGATCCCAAAGCTGAGGTTGGGTGGCTGGTCTATAAAGAGTTGGGATTGGCTATGAGGCCCTGCAGAACTGCTGTGGCAAATCCTGCTCTGGATTTAGAGTAAAGAGGCAGGTGATAATGCTTGGTAAAGGTGTGCACTGAACTCCAAGTTGCAGCCTCCAAAATTTCCTTGGTAGGTACTCCTCTGAGAAAGGCTGTTGGCTGTTGCCATGGTGGAATGTGGCCTAATGTTATTTGGGACTGATTTTCCATGCTGTGTGTAGCAGTACCAAATACAGTGCCCTATCCATTTGGATATAGTCTGCTTTGAGATAGCCTTGCCCTGTGATCCTGCAGCATATGCTACAAACAGTTGCTCAGTTTTCCTGAAAGCCTTTGTTTTGTCCAAGTAGAAGCGTAGCTGCCTGTGTATGTCCAAAGAATGCAGACGTTTCTCCCCTTTATTCTGGGGATTTGGATAAAAAGTTGGCAAATGGATGGTTTGGTTAAGAGCCACACTAGATACCACCTTTGGCATAAAGATACCCTGTCCTGATGAAAAATTATAAAAGGTTCCACTGCCATTAATGCCTGTAGCTCTGAGACTCTTCGTGCTGAAGTATCTGCCAGGAGCAGAGCTGTTTTTCATGATAAAAATTTTAGATCGGCTGTATTGGCTGGCACAAAAGGTGGTAGGGTCAGTTTTTCCAAAACGAAACTGAGGTCCCAAGTTGGTGTTGGTGCTCTCCAGGGCGGTCTTATGTTTTTAGCCCCTCTGAGGTACTGCTTTAGCAAGGGATGAGAGAATAAAGGAGGATCCGTGTTGTAATGTGCTGAAATGGCAGAGGCGTGGGTCTTAATTGATGAAAAGGATAGGCCTCTGTCCAGCATCTCAGTTAAGTATTGTAAAATCTGAGGAATGTTTGGAACAAGAGGGTCAAGGCTTTGAGCCTGGTTCCAGGCGCAGAATCTCTTCCATTTTTCTGAGTAAGCTTTCCTAGTGCTAGGCCTCCTGGCCTCCAAAATGACATCCATAACAGCTTTAGAGAGAGGTGTTGTCTGTTTGACTAATGTATCTGCCATGCAGCCAGGTTTAGGGTTTTGAGCTGACCATGCAGGATCTGATTGTTTTGTTGAGTCAGAAGGTGTGGAATTTGAGGCAAAATCCATGGTGGGCCTTGAGCCAAGTTCCTTAAGATAGGGTACCAGTGCTGGCGTGGCCAGTCTGGAGCAATCAGGATCATCTGTGTTTTTCTTGTCTGGCTTTTACGAGTACCTTTGAAAGGAGAGGCAGTGGTGGGAAGGCATAAACTTTTAGGTTTTTCCAGCTGAACAGAAGAGCATCCACTTTCCATGCTTGTTTGTGATAAGTCCTTGTGCAGAATCTTTGTAGTTGGCAATTCAGTGGGGAGGCAAAAAGATCTATGTCTGGGCATCCCCACTTTTGCGTTACCATGCTGAAGATTTGTGGATTCAATTTCCATTCGTGAGGGTCCATGATATTTCTGCTTAGATCGTCTGCCAGAGTATTTTTCTTTCCTGGCAGGAATTGTGCTTGTAGGTGAACTTGATACGTTAGAGCCGTGTTCCACAAGGTCATGGCTTGCCTGCATAGGGGATAAGAATGAGTGCCCTTGCTTGTTTATGTACCACATTACTGTGGTGTTGTCTGTCTTTAGTAGTAATTGTCCTGGATGTAGAAGGTCCTTGAAAGCTGAAAGGGCATTTTGAACAGCCAACATCTCTTTTTGATTGATGTGAAGATGCATCTGGTCTGTGGTCCACTTGCCCTGAATGCATTTTCCTGCCATGTGTGCTCCCCAGGCGTAATCTGAAGCATCTGTTGTTAGAGTTTGCCTGGCTGTGGGTTGGGTGAAAGGCTGACCCTTGTTTAGGTGACATGCCTGTGCCCACCATCGAAACTCCTGTTGTAGGCAGGGAATCATTGGTATTACTGCTTCTAAAAGTACAGTTTTGTACCTACCATAAATGTAGATGTTCGAGTGCTAATACAGCTGCAGTAATCACAGATGGGTTTTCTGCCGTTAGGCGAGTCCTCGGTCGGCCGAATTCCAAAGTCTAGGTCCGGCGTCGGTTGTAGTCGCTTTCTTTCCTGACGTCAGTGAGGCAGGGGTATACAATACACAGCCGACGCCATTTTCTTCAGTCTTTCTTGCCCCAGATGTCAGGTGCCCCCAGAAGGAAGGCAATACATAAATTATATTTATATATATGCAATGCAATATAATCAAAAATCAGTAGTTGCAAGCAAGTATACCATAGAAGGATAACCCAATCAGGTTGTATGAAGAGGAGTTAGACCCTAGGCCTTTACCAAGAGGGGAAGGAGGGAGGGTAACCTGTACTGCAGCTGTATTAGCACTCGAACATCTACATTTATGAAGGTACAAAACTGTACTATGTTCATCGTGCATACAGCTGCAGTAATCACAGATGGGTAGAATCCCAAAGCTACGCACAGGGTGGTAGGCACTAGGTGGAACTGGGATGAGCCAGAATGCCCTGCAACACAGCAGTGGCAAAGCCTGCTCTAGTTTTGGAATATAAAGGCAGATGGTAGTGTTTTGTGAAGGTATGCACAGAACTCCAAGTGGCTGCCTCCAAAATATCTTTGGTAGGAACTCCTCTGAGGAAGGCTGTAGAGGTAGCTGTGGCCCTGGTGGAGTGGGATCTGATGCCTGTAGGGACAGATTTTCCATGATAGGAGTAACAAAACTGTATGCAGTGGCCTATCCATTTTGAAATTGTCTGTTTGGTAACTGGCTTCCCTTGAGCTCCTACAGCATAGGACACAAAGAGTTGTTCTGTTTTCCTGAAAGGCTTTGTTCTGTCCAAATAATAACGTAGCTGTCTATGGATGTCTAAGGAGTGTAGCAGCCTTTCCCCTTTGTTTTGAGGATTGGGTTAAAAGGTAGGTAAGTGTATGGCTTGATTTAAAGCTACCCTGGATACCACTTTAGGCATAAATGACGGGTTGGTTCGAAGGGAAACCCTGTCCTGATGGAAGATGAGAAAGGGCTGCACAGCCATGAGGGCTTGTAGTTCGGAAACCCTACGAGCTGAGGTAATGGCCAGAAGGAAAGCTGTTTTCCAGGACAAATATTGCAAATCTGTTGAGGCAGCTGGTTCAAAGGGAGGCAATGTTAATTTTTCTAGAATGTAATTAAGATCCCAGGCTGGCATTGGTTGTTTCCTTGGTGGTCTTATATTCTTAGCCCCTCTGAGGAACTGTCTTAAGAGTGGGTGAGAGAATAAGGGTGGATCAGTGTTGAATTCTGCAGAAATGGCTGAGGCATGGATTTTTATGGAGGAAAATGAAAGTCCACTGTTCAGCAGCTCAGCTAGATACTGTAATACCTGAGGCAAATTCAGTTTTCTAGGATCCTGGCCTTTTTTCTCATTCCAAGAGCAAAACCGTTTCCATTTTATGGAGTAAGCCTTTCTAGTAGATGGCCTTCTGGCCTCCAAAATGACATCCTGCACCTCTTTGGGGAGTAGGGTCTGTTGTGTTGTTAAGGAATTTTCCATGCAGCGAGATTGAGTGTTTTCAACTGATTGTGAAGAGTTTTGTAGCTGTGTTGAGTCAGTAGAAGAGGCATTAGAGGTAGGGGCCAGGGAGGAGTATGCGTTAGGCTCCTCAGGAGTGGGTACCAGTGTTGTCTTGGCCAGTCTGGAGCAATCAGTATCATCTTCGGTCTGTCTGCTCTTGCTTTCAAGAGCACCTTGGGCAGAAGAGGCAGAGGTGGGAAAGCGTAAACTGTCCATGCTGCCCAACTGAATGAAAGGGCGTCCACTCTCCAGGCCTTTGGATGAAAGGTCCTTGAACAGAACTTTTCCAATTGATGATTCCTGTGGGAGGCGAAGAGATCTATGTCTGGCCTTCCCCACGCTTGGATTATCTTTGTAAACACTTGTGGATGCAACTTCCATTCATGTGGATCTGTCATATTTCTGCTTAGATTGTCTGCCAGCGTGTTTTCCAAACCTGGCAAGTACTGTGCTTGAAGTTCGATTTGCCATTCCAGAGCCAAGTTCCAAAGTGTCATGGCTAGTCTGCACAGGGGGTATGAATGTGTTCCTCCTTCTTTGTTTATGTACCACATTACTGTGGTGTTGTCTGTTCTTATCAATAATTGTCCTGGATGCAGGAGGTCCTTGAAAGCTGTAATTGCATTTATCACTGCTAGCATTTCTTTTTGATTGATGTGAAGGTGCTTTTCCTTTTGGGACCATTTGCCCTGAATGCACCTGTCTGTCATGTGCGACCCAGGCGAATCTGAGGCATCTGTTGTGATGACTTGATTTGCTTGAGGCTTGCAGAATGGGAGACCTGTGTTTGCTTGACATGCTTGGGCCCACCATAGAAATTCCTTTTGCAAACATGGAATTATTGGTATTATTGTTTCCAAACTGTGGCTGTGTTGAGACCATAGGTTTTTTAGGTACCATTGAAGTTTCCTCATATGCAACTTTGCACATGGGATTAAAAGAATGCAAGATGCTATGAAGCCCAGAGCCTGCAGGATTTTCCTTGCAGTAAGCCTGGTACAATTTGCTAGTATTTTGAAGTACTGAGTTAGTTGCCCCTGTTTTTCTGGCGTAAGATAGGCCATCTGAGTGTTTGTGTCCAAGTTGGCACCCAGGGAAGTTATTTTCTGAGATGGTGTTAGCCTGGATTTCTCTTTGTTGACTGTGTATCCCAGAGGATTCAGTAACCGTGTTACATAAGCCAGATGTTCCAGAAGTATGTGCTTGCTGTCCGCTTGGATCAGGCAGTCGTCCAAATAAGGGTAAATTTGTATCCCTTGAAGTCTGCAGTAGGCAATTACTGATGCCAGGCATTTCGTGAATACTTTGGGCGCAGTAGATAAGCCAAAGGGCAATGCAGAGAATTGATAGTGGATTGAACCTGCAAGAAATCTGAGGTATCTTCTGCAGGTTTGTCTGATTGGGACATGCAGGTATGCCTCCTTGAGGTCCAATGTTACCAGCCAAAACTCCTTGCCCAGCATGGGAAGAAGTTGCTGTAATGTGAGCATCTTGAATTTTGGTACGAGTAAAAATGTGTTTAGGATGGATAAGTCCAAAATGGGTCTCCAGTCGGTTCCTTTCCTTGGTACCAGAAATAGCCTGGAATAAAAACCTTGACCTTGTTCGTGAGTAGGTACCTCTTGAATAGCTTTCATGTCTATGAGCTTTGAAATTTGTAGTTGTGCCTCTGCCCTTTGATTGTGTGGCAGGTTTGGCATGCCTCTCATTTTTGGAAGAGTGTGAAAATGAAATCTGTAGCCTCTGTTTATAATGTCCAGGATCCATTTGTCTGTTGTGACAATATGCCAATTTCTTGTAAATAATGCTAGCTTTCCTCCCCAGGGTGCTGCCAGCTGAGACTTGCTTGGCATGGAAAGGAGGAAGTCATTGGGTTTGTTTCCTGTACTGTTGTGCACTGTCTTCGCCACCTCTTGGTGCTGGAGTTTGCCATTGCCTGCCTCTATATGATCCTTGTGATTGTCCTCTGCCCCTTGTGCGCCTGTATCTACCTCTTTGGGGCTTGTCCGTGGCTGGAAAGGACCAGTTTTTAGAAGGCCAATTTCTGCTAAAACGTGGTGGTTGAACCTGTAGAAAAGCTTTGACAGATTGCATAGATTTGGCTTTTTCTTCCATTTTCCGTAGTATCTCCTCAGCATTAGTACCAAATAGCACATCCTTTTGTAAAAGAGCATCTAGTAGTTTAGCTTTCACATGATCAGGCAAGATTTGTTCCCTAAGCCAGGCATGTCTACGAATGACTGATCCTGTAACAGCAGCTCTACTTGAGGCCTCTAGGGCATCATAGCCACATTGTAAGGTGTGTTTACCCACTTGTTCTGCACTATGCATCATATCCTGCAACTCCTTCAAAGCTGGTTGTTCAGGTTGAGACATTTTATTTCTTAACTGTGATAACAGAAACTGCTGATATTTAAGCATATGGAACTGACAATTTAAGGCCCTCATGGCTAGGGTGGCCGAGGTATATACCTTTTTTCCCCACCTTTCTAAGGATCTTGACTCTTCGAAGGTAGTGGATTCTTAGCAGTAGAGGCCTTCATTCCCTTGGGGCCTTGAGAAATGGTTTCAGGGTCAGCATTACGGCTTTTGTAAAGAAACTGGTGAGAGTTAGGAACTCTGTAGTACCTATCAGGCTTGACTGGGGCAGGAGGCAGGGAATCCGGATTAAGGCAAGCCTCCGAATAAACATCATCAAGTATGTCCAAGACAGGAGGTATCGCCAGAGGTCTGTGTTGAGGTAACAAAAGAAATTCTCTAAGTCTTTTCTTGGAATCAGAAAAGTCTTGGCCTTCCCAATGGAAGTGTTCCCTCAAGGTGTGCAAGGTTTCCCCAAAAGAAAAATCCTCTGGAGGAGATACAGAAGGAATGGACTGCTCTGCATCAGAATCTTCAAAAGGGGAGTAAGAGTGTTCCTCTACATCAGAATGCTCTGAAAAAATGGAGCCCTGATCAGAAGAGGAAGAATCTTCCTCCACTCTGGGTCTCTTATCTGGAGGGGGTTGGGAACCCCTGATAAGAGTAATTAAATCCTCAGCCATTTTTAGCATGTGCTTTTTAGGCATGGGGCCTGGAGATGGGCCCTGTGCAACAGGCCTCTTGGGATGCCTGGCTGATTTGGACTTAGTAAAGGCCTTAATGGAAAAGGAAGATGAGGGTCTAAAGACATCATGGGTGGAAGTGGACCTGTCCACATTAGGAGCCTCAACGCTCACAGTGGCTTCGGTGGTTGTAGTCTGGGTATGGGCCGAGGTACCTGCGGTCTCGGTTACGGAAGACACCGCCAAAGAAGTGTCGTCGGTAGTCAGGGACTGCATAGGCGTCTCGCTGAGAACCGGACCACGTGTAGCCGGTTTTGGCGTGGTGTAAGTGGGGACCGCGGACCTCGCGTGTCGGTCCTTGTCCTTGCGTTTTTTGGACAAAATGGTAGTCGGAGTCTCCAACGACATTTTATAATCAAAGGCTTTACCAAAAAAGTGTTGGGCGAACTCCGCCCGACGCTTAATAGTGCGTTTATTGAAAGTAGCGCAAAAGCGACAGCCTGAGACGTCGTGGTCTGGGCCTAAACAAGGTATGCAGAGGGAATGGAAATCCTTATGCGGTATTTGCTTCCCACAAGAAATACAATTGTTAACTTTTTCTGACATCGGTCTGAGGCAAGAAAAGTTTCCCCAACGGGGTACTTAGCTTTAAAGAAGACTTCGGTTTCCAATTTTTCGTACATTCAGGAGCTGGCCGACCGGCACTTGCGAACTGCTTCTGCTTCGGGCACCGTGCGGCAAAAAAGACTGAAGAAAATGGCGTCGGCTGTGTCTTATATACCCCTGCCTCACTGACGTCAGGAAAGAAAGCGACTACAACCGATGCCGGACCTAGACTTTGGAATTCGGCCGACCGAGGACCCGCCTGACGGCAGAAAACCCATCTGTGATTACTGCAGCTGTATGCACGATGAACATCTGTGAGAGTGTTGAGTCCAAACACTTTTCAGGTACCATTGTAATTTCCTCATATGCAGTCTGGCATGTGGCATTAGTAGTATGGATGCCATGAATCCCAGGGCCTGCAGAATTTTTCTTGCAGGGAGATGGGACTTTTTTGCCAGCATTTGAAAAGATTGAGTTAGTTGAACTTGTTTGTCTGGCGTGAGGTAAGCCATCTGGGCCGTTGTATTTAAGCTGGCACCCAGGAATATAATCTGTTGCGAGGGCACTAGCTTTGACTTCTTTTCGTATACTGTGTACCCTGGAGAAATTAGCAACCTTTTTACAAACGCCAGATGCTGTAGAAGAATGTCCTTTGTCTCTGCTTGAAATGAGGCAGTCGTCCAGATATGGATATATTTGAATTCCTTTTTGTCTGCAAAATGCAATTACTGGTGCCAGGTACTTTGTGAAGACCCTGGGCGCAGTAGATAAGCCAAAGGGCAGTGCAGAGAATTGGTAGTGCATTGTACCAGCTTTGAATCTGAGGTATCTTCTGCAATTTTGTCTGATAGGGACATGCAGGTATGCCTCTGAGGTCCAGAGTAACAAGCCAAGCCTTCTTGCCCAGCATGGGTAGAAGCTGCTGTAATGTCAACATTTTGAATTTCGGAATATCCAGGTAAGTATTCAGAATTGAAAGGTCTAGTATGGGCCTCCAGGCCTTGTCCTTTCTGGGGACCAGGAAGAGTCTTGAGTAAAATCCTTGTCCTTGTTCCTGTTGTGGTACTTTCTGAATAGCTCTCATGTCCATGAGGGCTGAAATTTGTTTCTGTGCCTCTGCCCATTGATTTTGTGGCAGGTCTGGCATTCCTTTTAGCCTTGGTAAAGTATGAAAGTGGAATCTGTAACCTTGAGACACAATATTCAGGACCCATTTGTCTTGGGTGATTGTTTGCCAGTTTTGAGAAAAAAGTGCTAGTTTTCCCCCTAAGGGGACTTCCAAAAGGGATGTGCTTGGCGTATGAAGGGGAAAGTCATTGTGGCTGTTTCCTGTAAGGTAGAGACTTGTCCTCACCACCTTTTGGGGTTGAGGTGCCCCACTGTCGTTGCCTGTTTGAGCCTTGGGGTTGAGATCTGCCTCTCTGTGGCCTGTCTGACACTGGAAAGGACCAATTCTTTGTTGGCCAATTTCTGCTAAACCGAGGTGGCTGTACCTGTAAGAAATCCTTGACTGTTTGCATAGATTTAGCTTTATCCTCCATTTTCTTTAACACCTCTTCTGCCTTAACACCAAACAAAGTACCATGCTGTAAAGGAGCATCCAATAATTTTGCCTTAACATGATCAGGTAAACTTTGTTCTTTTAACCAAGCATGCCTTCGAATCACAGAACCTGTAACTGCGGCTCTACAACAGGCCTCTAAAGAATCAAAACCACATTGCAGAGTATATTTTCCCACCTGTTCAACTGCATGCAATAAATCCTGCATTTCTTTACAATCAGGAGCTTCTGTGCTTGCAAGCATTTTCTGTTTTAACTGAGCCATTAAATATTGTTGGTACTCAAGCATGTGAAACTGGCACGTTAAAGCTCTTACTGCTAAAGTTGCAGAAGTGTATACTTTCTTCCCCCATCTATCCAAAGCTCTGGAATCTCTGTCAGAGGGTAATGGATATTTTTGCATTGGAAGCTTTAACCCCCTTTGGACCCTGGGAAATAGTTTCTGGATCAGCGGAAGGGTTTTTGTACAGAAACTTGTGAGAGTCGGGGACTCTATAATACCTATCTAGCTTGGCTGCAGCAGGGGGCAAAGAGTCAGGAGATAAACTGGATTCAGAGAACACATCATCCACAATATCTAGCACAGGCGGAATAGCCAGGGGCCTGTGCTGAGGCAATAAGAGGAAATCCTTGAGCCTTTTCTTGGATTCTGAGTAATCCTGACTTTCCCAATGGAAATGCTCCTTCATGGTATGTAAAGTTTCCCCAAAAGAATAATCCTCAGGAGGAGAGGCTGAAGGGATAGATTCTTCAGCATCAGAGTCCTCATAGGGGGGTAGAGAGTATCCCTGGTCTGAAGAGGAATCAGAGGAAATGGAAACCTGATCAGAGGAGTCATAGTCTGTATCATGCCTAGGCCTTTTCTCAGGAGGGGGATGGGAACCCCTGATTAGAGTAATGAGGTATTCGGCCATTTTAAGCATCTGTTTCTTAGGCATGGAGGACTGTCCAGGAGAATGCTGTACTTGTTTCTTTGTCTTTAATGGTACCTTTGTCTTGGCTGTTGTTTTAATGGTAAGAAGTGAAGGTCTGAAAACACCCTCAGAAGCCGATGCCTGCTCAGCGGCTCCGGTCCCATCTGAGGGATTAGTTTCCGTAGGCCCAATACCTTGAGTTTCCAGAGGCCTAGACGTCTCCACGTGGGAGTCGAAAGCGGCCTGTGGCTCTGAGGTAGTGGGTGTCAGGGGCTGCGAAAGCACCTCACTGAGAACTGGCGAACCGGTGACTGGCCTAGAAGAGGTTTCGACGTGGGTTTTGGACCTCGGATGCCAGTCTTTATCCTTGTCTTTGCATTTTTTCAGTACTGAGGTCGTCGGCTGATCCGATGGCATCGTATAATTGAACCTTCGGCCAAAGTAGTGCAAAGCAAAATCAAAACGTCTTTTTATAGTACGTTTGTTAAATCTAGCACAAAACCGACAACTAGTGATGTCGTGATCAGAGCCTAGGCATGGAATACAGTAAGAGTGGAAGTCCTTATGAGGTATTTGCTTCCCACAAGAAATACAGCTATTAACTTTTTCTGACATTGGTCAGAGTCAAGAAAAAAGTCTCCCCAACGGGGTACTTAGCTTTATTGAAGACTTCGGATCTGAAATTCTACTTTGAAAATCTCAGGAGTCGGCCGACCGGCACTTGCGAACTGCTTCTGCTTCGGGCACCGCGCGGCAAGAAAGACTGGAGAAAATAGCATCGGATGCATCTTATATACCTCTGGCGCACTGACGTCAGGGAAGAAGCGACAGCAACCGATGCCGGACCAAGACTTTGGAATTTGGGCCGACTGCGGGACCACCTGACGCCAGAATAACCCAAGTGTAATGACTGCAGCAGTGTAACACGATGAACATCCTGCATTTCCTTGTTCTCAGAACATTCAGAATTTGTCAACATTTTCTGTTCTAGCAGAGACATTAAGTATTGCTGATATTTAAGCATATGAAACTGACAATTTAAAGCCCTTACAGCCAGCGTAGCAGAAGTATAAACTTTTTTCACCCATCTGTCCAGTGCCCTAGAATCTCTAACTGAGGGGACAGGGTCTCTTGCAGTAGCAGCCTTGACCCCTTTCGGACCCTGAGAAATAGTTTCTGGGTCAGCAGCAGGGTTTTTATATAGAAATTTATGTGAATCTGATACCCTGTAGTATCTGTCTGGCTTAACAGGTGCAGGAGGTAAAGAGTCGGGAGACAGGCCTGACTCTGAAAATACATCATCTACAATGTTTATAACAGGTGGAATAGCAAGAGGTCTGTGATGAGGTAGTAAAAGAAAGTCTCTGAGCCTTTTCTTAGAATCAGAGTAATCTTGGCTCTCCCAGTGGAAATGCTCCCTCATGGTATGCAGGGTTTCCCCAAATGAGTAATCCTCAGGAGGAGAAGTTGAAGGAATAGATTCTTCAGCATCAGAATCCTCATAGGGAGGAATAGAGTATCCCTGTTCTGAACAGGAGTCAGAGGAAATGGAAACCTAATCATAGGAATCATATTCAGTGTCTTGCCTAGGCCTCTTATCAGGAGGGTGATGGGAACCCCTGATCAAAGTAATTAGGTCTTCGGCCATTTTGAGCATCTGTTTCTTAGGCATGGAAGTCTGTCCTGGAGAATGCTGTACTTGTTTCCTTGTCTTTAAAACTGTCTTAGACTTTGTCTTGGAAGCTGAAGTTGACTTGATATAAAGCTGTGTAGGTCTGAAAACACCCTCAGAAGCCGATGCCTGCTCAGTAGCACCGGACCCATCTGAGGGATTAGTTTCCGAAGGCCCAATACCTTGAGTATCCAGAGGCCTAGTTGTCTCCACGTGGGAGTCGGAGGCAGCCTGTGGCTCTGAGGTAGTGGGTGTCAGGGGCTGCGAAAGCGCCTCACTGACAACCGGCGACTGGCCTAGAAGAGGCTTCGTCGTCGGTTTTGGACCTCGGATGCCTGTCCTTTTCTTTTTCTTTGCGCTTTTTATGAACTCCGGTCGTCGGCTGTTCCAACGGCATTATGTAGTTAAACCTTCGGCCAAAGTAATGAAAAGCAAAATCGTACCAACGCTTAATAGTGCATTGGTTAAATCTAGCACAAAACCGACAACTAGCAACGTCGTGGTCAGGGCCTAGGCAAGGAATAAGAATGAAAATCCTTATGAGGTATTTGCTTCCCACAAGAAATACAATTGTTAACTTTTTCTGACATTGGTCTGGAGCAAGAAAAAAGTTTCCCCAATGGGGTACTTAGCTTTATAGAAGACTTCAGATCTGAAATTCAATTTTGAAAATCTTAGGAGTCGGCCGATCGGCACTTGCGAACTCTTTTGCTTCGGGCACCGCGCGGCAAGAAAGACTGAAGAAAATGGTGTTGGCTGCATCTTTTATACCCCTAGCGCTCTGACATCAGGGAAGAGGCGACAGCAACCAACGCCGGACCAGGATTTTGGAATTCAGGCCGACTTCGGGTAGCCTGCCAGCAGGATAACCCAAGTGTAATGACTGCGTCGGTGAAACACGATGGACATCCAGTGGCTGCTGCCCTGCAAGAAGCCTCAAAAGTGTCAAAACCACAATGTTTAGTGTCAAGAGTGGCAGAATTCAATAAATTTTGCATGTCCTTACTCTCCATTAGGGAAGGAACACCTACAATTCTAGCCTTAATGGCCTCCAAAGTATGCTGCTGATACTTAAGCATATGAAAAAGACAATTAACAGACCTAACAGCCAGGGTGGAAGAAGTATAAACCTTTTTACCCCACCTATCCACGGCCCTAGATTCCCTGTCAGAAGGAACATGATTTTTAGCAACCATGGCTTTAACACCTTTAGAGCCCTGAGAAATAATCTCTGGATCCGCAGTAGGATTCTTGAAAAGGAACTGATGAGAATCAGGAACTCTAATACCAGTCAGGCTTTCTGGGAGCAGGAAGAACAGAATTAGGAGTCAAAGAATTCTCCATGAAGACAACAACTTCCAAAACCGGAGGGATAGCCAAAGGCTTATGCTGTGGCAAATCCAAGAACTCCCTAATCCGTTTCTTAGACTGAGGGTAGTCCCGACTTTCCCATTTGAAATGCTCCCTAACAGTATTCAGAGTATCTTCAAAAGAGAAATCTTCTGGAGGGGAGGCAGAAGGGATGGAGTCTTCTGCATCAGAATCCTCAAAACCAGAAAAAAGTTGAGAGTTTCCCTCCTCATCAGCAGAGGTGCTGGAAACCTCAGAGTCTGAGGCAGACAAAATTTCTGGGGACAATTCCCTAGCCCTCTTAGAAGGAGGTGGATGAGGGCCCCTGATAAGGGTCAAGAGATCACTAGCCATCTTAATCATCAGAGATTGAGGCATCTGAGGAGAGGTCGGCGCCTGCTTTGGAGTAGATTTTCAGCTGGAAGGCCTGCTAGAAAGCCGGAACGACTCGGGAGGCCTAGCCATCGCAGTAGTCTGAGCCAAGTTCGTTGGTCTGGATCTTGTCTCCAGGCAGAGAAAAGAGGCCTCAGAAGCCGGTGCCTGCTTAGCAGCTCCGGATCCAGAGGTGGCAACTGGCAGAGGGTCCGAAGACGAAGAGGAAGCCTGCGGAATGGAAGACTCAGAAAAGGTCTACGCAGATGCCTGTTGCTGAACATCCACAGACTACAGGGGCAATGAAAGCACCTCACTGACTACTGCTGGCCCAACAACCAACTTAACAGAGATATCGTCGGCTAATTTGACCTTAAGCCTGTCGCAGTCCTTATCCTTGCACTTCTTAGGCACATCTGAAGTCGGGAGACCAGAAAACGCCATACCGATGAACTTAGGCCAAACACTGAAATGCGTGAACAAGATCCTAGCTCTACGGTGAATGGTACGCGGATTGAAAGAAGCACAAAGAGCACAATTAGGGACGTCGTGCTCAAGGCCCAAACAAGTGATACAATAAGAGTGAAAATCATGGTGCAAAATCTGTTTTCTACAGGCAAGACAATTATTAACTTTCTCTGACATTTGTTAAAGCAAAAAAAAGAGGGTCCCAATGGGGTTCTTATTTGAGGATGTCTTCAACTAAACAGTTGGAATACAAAAAGAAGGTACTCGGCCGACCGGCACTCGTGCAAAAAGCTTCTGCTTCGGGCTCCACAGCAAGAAAGACTGAGGAAATGGCGTCGGCTGCCTTCCTTTGTACCCGACATCCTGACATCAGGCTTAAACCGAAGGCAGTCGATGTCATATACCAAGGACTTTGGTATTCTGGCTGACTGAGGGCTACCAGGAGCCAGATAACCCATTTTGTAAGGACTGCAACAGTGAAACATGATGAACATCTGCAAAATTAGAAGACAAATCTGGTTACTCACTACCTGGCTCCGATAGATTCCACCTCAGCTTATAAGATTATTGCGTTAACACCCAGGACTACCCTTTACACCACATCTGTGCCTTTGTAACAACACAATGTTACTTATACAGAAGTCAACCACAGTTACCAACTCTTAAGTTACTAAACCCGCATCTGTGGTAACAGTTTTAAATTCCAAGATTCACAGGTGCAAGTCCCACAATAACAAGACCGAATGCCCGAAAATGAGGACTTTCATCTAACCAAGTTACAGATCATAGTTTCTTAGAATATTCCTTTTTCTTCAAGGTATGGCAATCTCACAGTTAATATATTTAAACAGTGGTGAGGGAGTGCAGTCCACACAATGGTAAGTGCACGAGGATGTACCCCATGCCAAAAATAACTTAAAAAAGCAAAGAATGTTAAAGTTTGCCATACTCCTTCAGTTTTGCTGCCCCACCCCCCATAACTCTGGGGCTCGCATTTACAGGTAATCAAACAGCAATTTGGGAGTTCAAGTAGGCTAGTCGAGCTAGGTACAAAAGTAATATCAATGCAACAAATGAAAACTGAAATCCTGAAAAAGTACACTGTTATGAAAGCTTGTTATTTATTTAACAATAAAGTTGGCAGTTACCACAGAGTGTTAAGACTGTGAACTGTAGTTCCTATGGTACAAGGTTTGATTTCCTCAACCCTCATTTGGCTGCTTGAGAACTCGGAATTTGGATCAGACACCTCAGTGGCATCCTGGGGGTTTGTTAAAAATCAAGGTGTAGCAAAAAATGTTTTATGTTAAAGCAACTTTACACTGTACAATGTTTCATACTTAAGCTTGTATACTTCATGAGTTATTACTGTATATCCTGTCTGAGGCTGAAATAGATCCATATGAATCAGTGTCCTTATGGATCAGTGTTCTGCCAAAGTTAAATTAAAAAAAAAATTACATAAAAACAAATCTGCCACACACTGCTCCTCTCTTTAAAAGACGTGTCCCGTGGTTTAGCTCTATCATCTCTTCTCCATCTTCATTAACAGATTGCTCTCAAGGTCCCATTGTATCATCTCTTCTCCATCTTCATCACCCCCAAGGTTTCATTATATTTTCAGTTCTCATCATCTTCATTAACAGACTGCCCAGTGAACTACCACACAACCTATACATAAATGATAAAGCTGTCTACATATCTGGTTCCTCCCAGATTGCAATTAAAAAAAAAAAAAAAAAAGAGTTAAAAAAGTCACCCATCCTTCCTTTGTAATTGGCTATAGAAACTGCACCTACTATTAAACAAAAATAAAACATAACCATACCCTTTGATGTGGAAATGCCAAGACCCAGTTTTGTCAAAACAGGACTGACAAATTCGCCATACGTAAAACTTTGCTGAAAATAAAAAGTGCAATTGGAAATGGAGCTTTTTCCCTGGATGGTAGTGTGCTCAGAGTTAATATTTATTAAGGAAAATGTGTGTGTGTTTGGCGAGGGTTGCAAAGTCAGCCAGACAAGTGTACATTTATTTATTTATTTTATTTAACATTTTTTGACCGGGATAGTCTGACTGGATTTATGTCCATTTTCAGCAGAGGCCCAGGGAGAAAAGCTCCAAGGAACATCCGCTGACCATTACCTATTTGCCATCGCTGGAGGTCTGGAGATTTGGAAAATGTTCATGGAAACTTCTTACTGTAACTGGATTCATGTCGGGGTCTTTGCACAGTGCACTATTTTTATGCATGTTTACAGAAGCTCTCATGACTGCCACCTTTTGCTTCTGCTGGAGATTAAAATTTCATGATCTATTTTTTGAGTCTTTATTTTTTGCGCTCTTAATTGATGTATGTACATTCCTTAAGCACATCATAAACCTTTTACTGTCAGCATGTTCCTTCGAACAAGTATGGAAATCCACAATAATACTTCAAAAACAGAGATCCCTTTATTGCTGCCGTCATGTTGATCCAATCTATCGTCATATTGATCCAATCTATCGTCATGTTGATCCAATCTATCGTCATATTGATCCAATCTATCGTCATATTGATCCAATCTATCGTCATGTTGATCCAATCTATCTTCATATTGATCCAATCTATCGTCATGTTGATCCAATCTATCGTCATGTTGATCCAATCTATCGTCATGTTGATCCAATCTATCGTCATGTTGATCCAATCTATCTTTCTTCTTTCCCTTTTGTCTAAAGTCCTCAAAGGAGCTATATTTTCCTATCTATATAAAGATTTTACACTTTCTTCAAAAGTATGGCTTAAAGACAACACTCTCAGTAACTAACCATATGCAACAAAAATCGAGTAACTGTGCTGAAGAGAAAAGACTCGTTTCCCATCGTTCCTGTCCACTTGTCATTTTGTCCATACATGCATTTAGTTCTAATGTCAACTGCAACTAAACAATGTGGCAAAATATGAAAAAGATTTGCAAAAGTTTCAGAAATGCCAATGGATAACTTGGTAAGTAAAGTTAAGGTAGTGGCACATCCCTAATGCCGCTGAGACGAAACATAAATAGGAAATTCTCATGGCAACTTTCAACAGATGAAAAAGTACAAAGGCCTATCACAGCCATCTTCAGAAAAGGAAATATGAATACATACCAATAGGGACAAAGTGTGTTTGCAGACTGGCTTAATCTTTCCTACCAAAAGAAATAGCTTGCATATCTTCCCAACCTTATTCTAAGATTATTCTGGTAAGTGCAGTAGCTAGTAAAACCAAAGTCTTTCAGAAGAAATACCTTAACATCAAAAGATTACAACTTCAAAGGGCTGCAGTGTGAACATTCAAAACACAACACTAGTATCTCACATTGGTGATACAGTTCTCTCCATCACCGGCATCCATAAAAATACCTCTATAAACATCATTTGTATTATGGAAGCTAGTGGAATAGGCCATAGTGGGCATGTAGACAATGGTGTCATAACATGAAAAGCCCAAATCACACAGATAATGCAGATATCACAGCACATGACAGAAATTCATTCTGTGCCACACTTCCTTATGGTCCTTTTTTTCAGCTGCACTGTGTGTGTTCTGAGTGCATGCAACCTTCTCCACCCTCACAGAAGCAAGTGGGTTAAGATCCATAATCCTCCCTCCCTCCTAACATGGTTCCTCCAGTGCTGGGGTTGGTAATCAAACTCAGCTGCAGTTGCTTGGGTTGCAATTACAGCACCATCCCCCTGCGCTATATATCCCACTGTGAATTTAGCAATTTAGCCTCCTCCTGTTCTGCCTACACTAAAAATGTATGTCACTTGGTTATGTATGACTTTCTGGTGGCACTATTTTTGCTTGTTTTTCTATCTGCAATACAATAAAGTGTGTCAATCGGTAATCATCCACGTCATGAACCGGAGACAAATGTTTTGAGTGCAGAACTGAGAAAAAGCCCAGTCAGATGTTATGGCAATTTCCTTGGGGGCTAGGAAATCATCTGTAGCAAGACAGGCATCCGTTACCTTTTCTTCCATGTTCGTAATGTAAAATCAGGGATACTTTTGCCATTATGTCTTTAAAATCATCTGCCTGACTCAACAGAGTGAAAAAAACAGCATAATCATCATTCAGAAGCTGCTAATCCAATGGAAGAAGAAAGTTTCTATTATCCATGCTGTTTGCTCTGTGAATCTAGAACAGAAAAAATTGGAGAGAACAGCTATATCCTTACCATATCAGATGATCTGTGAAGTATCCTTACCATATCAGATGATCTGTGAAGTATCCCTACCATATCAGATGATCTGTGAAGTATCCTTACCATATCAGATGATCTGTGAAGTATCCTTACCATATCAGATGATCTGTGAAGAGCACTACTTCTGATGGGAACATGACCAACTTTTCCCTTTTCACCACAGTTAGCAAAATTTCAGGAAGTTGTTATGTCTGAGGGCATATGCTCACCTATTTTGTGCCGAGATGTCATATGCTCTAGATAAAGAAACCCTCATCTCCATGCCTGTCAGGTCAACCCTCAGCCACTAGTAAGCACCTTTTTAAAAATGCAAGAAATAATGATTTGTATCCACAATGTTAATACACACAAACACTGGACAAACTGACAGGGAGCTCAAACAGCAAATGAAACTCTATACAAAGTGGAATAGAAGTACAGTACACCTGACCAATCAAATAGGATCTTCTTGAAAGATCCAACAGCAATTACATAAAACTAAAAAAAATGACAACTGGCAAGTGGAAGCTAAATTTATTAATAAATGTAAAAAGTCCTTTTGGTATGTCAGTTACAAGCCATCAAGAGAGAGTACTAAAATGTTCAGCAAAGGATAGCACATTAATCAAGTAATACTAAGAACCTATATTTATTACTTTAATTATTTTATTTACCTTTTGATAACCGCATTAGTCCCTGTAGGCCAGTGGCCTCTTTTCATGGGAGAATTAAGACCGCATTCATACTGATTGGAGGAACTTTGGCTAGGACACCAGGGAACATCCCTTATTCTTTTCAAGTCCCATGAGATCTTTTATATCCACTTGAGCTACTATCAATTCAAGCAGATGGGACCTCAGTTTAATGTCTCACGCAACCAAAGACCCTCAATAATGGGTCCATTGTTAAGTGAAACCACATGCAGTAAATTGCTAGGGGCAAACAGCTTGATGATCATGCAAGGCATTGCTCTGAAGGCAGAGACCTACACTACTGACTTTCCAGAGGAGATTCAGCTCCCAAAGCCATGATCAAAACAGTGATGCTTAGCGGAGCCAGGTAGTAAAGACCAAGCTGAAATGGTATGAATGACTGTAGCAAAAATAATTTTGAAGCAGCAGCCACTCCTCTAAATACATGAACTTTAAAAAGCAGCATTCAGCAGTGGTCTAATCACTGCTTGATGGCAAAAGATCATGTGGCTGGCAGTCTCCACGAAGTGTCTTCTTGATAACTTCAAATTCTTCTCACTCTGGAGACAAACAGTAACAAATATTGCATCCTCCAAAATTTCAACACCCATTTCAGGAAACATCTCAGCTGACATTTCAGCTGAAAATCGAACCAGAGAACCTCTTGCTGTGAGGCAACACCACTACTACTGCACCATCCAATTTTTTTTTTTTTTTTGGACATTCAGTATGAAGGAAAGGTTCTACCCTCCATAGCAAACCAGGAGATGAATGGACTGGTTCAATGAAAATTAGCAAACAACTTAAGGAAAGAAGCATGGATTCATCTTAAAGGACATATGACCCTTGTGAAAGACATTCCTTAAACATTAAGGCCTGAAGCTTGGAGATTTTGTGTGTAGAAGTGATAAATACCAGAAAGAGGGAGGGAGGGGGAGAGAGTGCATTCCAAGAACTGAACTTCAACCTAACTTGCTTAGCAATCTCAAATGAAAGATGAGCAAGCCTATCAGTCACATGCCTCACCTCATAAAAGATTGTTCAAAGCAGGACAGAGGTACAGCACTCCTTTGAAAAATGATTTAACCAACAAGTGCTGAGCTACACTCCTTTCCTCTGAAAGGTTACGATGCATAGAAATTAATGACACACCCAAACTATGCAATAACCCACACACATCACACAGTGTGTTTGGTATAGGTCAGGGTACCTGTACACTATACAAATAGGGTGGCATACATGGTACTACCCAACTTAAACGGAGAATTATCTGCTTTTGGGGGGCACAGGCAAACCTACTCGGAGGCTTCCTTGCAGCTTCCATGACATCTGGGACCCTAGCCAGAATCCAACAAGATCAAGAAACCTACAGATGAAATGAGGCTCTGAAATGGAACTAGCTGTTGTTTCAACAGTAAAAGACATTATTTGCTAAGACCATGAGAGTGTATTACATCATTAGTGATTTCAGTGTCTGAAGTCACATTCTTGGTCACTAATGGGATGATGGGAATGAACTTTGGCCTTTCTTCCTTGAAATCCAGGATGAACTACTAAACCACAGTAGAAATGCATATAGGAACCTCATATGTCCCTTTGTCCTGCTGAGCCAAACAGACGATGGACAGAACTACGGTCTGCCAAACAGTAAATAAGATGGCTCCACTCTGCTCTGCTTGGTAAAGAATCTGACCAGGCATGAACTCTGAATCCTCATACTTAGTATAGAACTAGAAGCATGGCTTAGAGACTCCACCATCATGGTCATTTGCTCAAGGATGTGAACTACTGACAGACCGATAATCACATCTATGACCCACTGCCAGATGAACACTGATTCTCTACACAGTTGAGTATGGCATCATATCCCACTCCTTGTACATAAACCATGACACAGACTGCTTGCCTGACCTTGCCTGACTAGGCAAAAGGTCCCAGGTGCAGCTTTTGTCTCAAAGGCTTTTAAGGCAGGAAGGAGTGATCTTGCCTCCAATTGATCTTACCTTAAACTGACTAATGTGGAACTCCTTCTAGTGGGGGGTAATGTCTGCATCACATGAGAGCCTAGATGGGCACAAACTCTGAATGGCTTGGCTGCAGAAGGAAAGGAAAGACCGCCACAAGGCTGCTGGTAACTATTCTAGGGTGGTGTGATAAAGCTACGATACCAGCACAAATGCAAGATGTCATCAATCCAGGACATTTCTTAGTTTGCTGCAACATCCACATTAGCAAGTATGTAAATGGCACTATGAAGACTGTGGAAGCCATTAAGCTCAAAGGGCACAGGAAGGTTACGATTTGGGATGAGAACTCTATCCTCATCCACCCAAGACCATGAACTCCTTGGAACCTCTCAAAAGACAGTAACAATCTTTATACTTTTACTTTGCCCACTTTACATAATCCCCACAGAGTACAGTCGAAGGACTGCCCACTCCAGAGGTGTATCCAATGAGTTCCTAGATGAAGTCGCCACAAGCCAGTCTTCTAGGTAGGGAAGCACTTGCAGATACATGGCCTGTAGGACTTTGACCCCAGTGCCACAAGAATCAACATCATGGGGAACACTCTGGGAGCTGAAGTAAGCCAAACCTGCAACATGATGTACTGAATAAGAAACCTCCCTAGAGTAAATCATAGGAATCTTCTATGGGCACCCAATACACTTACATGTCAAAAGGTGTCCGTTATTTCAAGTAATACCTTCCAAGCATCCTACGGCAACAAGGACATAAACCTCTATAGGGCAACAACCTCCAAGCAAGCACATTAGATGAGCTGGTTGAAGTTGGCAAGATACAACACATGATGGAAACCACCCATTTCATTCACGGCTAAAAGTAGATTTCAGTAAAATCCACATCCCACCTCTGAAACTGAGTGAGTTTATATGGCATCATTCAAAAGTACAAATTGGTCCTAACCTAAGGTCTGCTAAGATGGAGTATCCCACCAGTGGAAAAACAGATGGTATTGATAACAGTAATTACACCCAGAACCAACTTGTCCTTAATGCTGATTCTCCATACCAGGGCAAACTCAGGATACAGTCTATTCCTGGAAAGCCTCAGACAAGAGTCACGAGTGCCACAGCTCACCTCACAAGACGGCCTCCTAAGTGACATAACTAATGTGGGAGAGGGATAAGAATGCATAATACGTAGAGCTTTCCTTGGATGGTAAGCAGGCCTTTTCTGTATTTGCTGTTGACAAGGGCTAGAAGAGGTGGTGGAGACTGGTGGATGATACAGGCCTCCTACAGTGGCAAGTGCTTCTTTCCTCCTAAAGAGCTCATCAACCAAGTAGTGGGTGACTTGACTGAATAGGATTTCCCCAATAAAGTCGGTATCCAGGATGTTTTTGATCTTGTGCCATCCTACACAAGCACAACCCAACCCCTAGGACCCGGAATAAAAAATTTCACACAATCAAAACTATAGTGAGCTATACAGAGGTCCAATTTCTTACTGCTGTACAGGTCTCCAGGTCTCTACGAAGTACTCCGAATGCAAGTTCAAGGAGGCCTTCAAACATTTTCAGTGCATGATACATAAGAATGGACAGGAACTTGTTCAAATGAGACAGAGTTAAGGACCTTAAACTCCAAGAAATAGAAAAGTGCATTATATTTGTTAGAATAATCTCTGCAAAACGTTGGAATTTCAATAAGCTAATGTTATACTTGGTAACAACCTTTGGCATAAACAAGAGACTGATCAAAGAAACCCTTTCTCTATGGGAAACTGTGTACATAGGGTTGAGACATGGCACCTGTAACTCCGAGCCCCTTCTGACTAAAGACAAAACTGCTAAGAAAAGAATATCCCTTGTCCAAAACTTAAAATCTTCAGATGCTTTTGGTTCAGACTGAGGAAAGTACAGTTGTGTAAAACCTTACCGTAAACGTAGATGCTCTTCTCTTCACTACTGCAGTGTTCAAAGGGGACCAGCCAAGGGCAGCCGAATGCCAGGGCACTAAAGGGGACCAGCCAAGGGCAGCCGAATGCCAGGGCACTAAAGGGGACCAGCCAAGGGCAGCCGAATGCCAGGGCACTAAAGGGGACCAGCCAAGGGCAGCCAAATGCCAGGGCACTAAAGGGGACCAGCCAAGGGCAGCCAAATGCCAGGGCACTAAAGGGGACCAGCCAAGGGCAGCCGAATGCCAGGGCACTAAAGGGGACCAGCCAAGGGCAGCCAAATGCCAGGGCAGTATACCAAAGCCTCAAGCTTTCCAGGACATACGTCACACGTATGCTCCCCATGCACAGCCTAGGGCATAAAGGTGATGTACCTGCCAAGGGCAGCCAAATGCCAGGGCAGTATACCAAAGCCTCAGGTTTTCCAGGACATCATACGTCACACGTATGCTTCCCACTCACAGCCTCGGGCATAAAGGTGATGTACCTGCCAAGGGCAGCCAAATGCCAGGGCAGTATACCAACGCCTCAGGTTTTCCAGGACATCATATGTCACACGTATGCTCCCCACTCACAGCCTTGGGCATAAAGGTGATGTACCTGCCAAGGGCAGCCAAATGCCAAGGCAGTATACCAAAGCCTCAGGTTTTCCAGGACATCATACGTCACACGTATGCTCCCCATGCACAGCCTAGGGCAGCCAAATGCCAGGGCAGTATACCAACGCCTCAGGTTTTTCAGGACATCATACGTCACACATATGCTCCCCATGCACAGCCTCGGGCATAAAGGTGATGTACCTGCCAAGAGCAGCCAAATGCCAGGGCAGTATATCAAAGCCTCAGGTTTTCCAGGACATCATATATCACACGTATGCTCCTCACTCACAGCCTCGGGCATAAAGGTGATGTACGTGCCAAGGGCAGCCAAATGCCAGGGCAGTATACCAAAGCCTTAGGCTTTCCAGGACATCATACGTCACACGTATGCTCCCCACTCAGAGCCTAGGGCATAAAGGTGATGTACCTGCCAAGGGCAGCCAAATGCCAGGGCAGTATACCAAAGCCTCAGGTTTTCCAGGACATTATACGTCACATGTATGTTCCCCACGTACAGCCTCGGGCATAAAGGTGATGTACCTGCCAAGGGCAGCCAAATGCCAGGGCAGTATACCAAAGCCTCAGGTTTTCCAGGACATCATACGTCACACGTATGCTCCCCACTCACAGCCTAGGGCATAAAGGTGATGTACCTGCCAAGGGTAGCCAAATGCCAGGGCAGTATACCAAAGCCTCAGGTTTTCCAGGACATACGTCACAAGTATGCTGCCCACGCACAGCCTAGGGCATAAAGGTGATGTACCTGCCAAGGGCAGCCAAATGCCAGGGCAGTATACCAAAGCTTCAGGTTTTCCAGGACATCACATGTCACACGTATGCTCCCCACTCACAGCCTAGGGCATAAAGGTGATGCACCTGCCAAGGGCAGCCAAATGCCAGGGCAGTATACCAAAGCTTCAGGTTTTCCAGGACATCATATGTCACACGTATTCTCCCCACGCACAGCCTTGGGCATAAAGGTGATGTACCTGCCAAGGGCAGCCAAATGCCAGGGCAGTATACCAAAGCCTCAGGTTTTCCAGGACATCATACGTCACACATATGCTCCCATTGCACAGCCACGGGCATAAAGGTGATGTACCTGTCAAGAGCAGCCAAATGCCAGGGCAGTATACCAAAGCCTCAGGTTTTCCAGGACATCATAAGTCACACGTATGCTCCCCACTCACAGCCTCGGGTATAAAGGTGATGTACCTGCCAAGGGCAGCCAAATGCTGGGCAGTATACCAAAGCCTCAGGTTTTCCAGGACATCATATGTCATACGTATGCTCCCCACTCACAGCCTCGGGCATAAAGGTGATGTACCTGCCAAGGGCAGCCAAATGCCAGGGCAGTATACCAAAGCCTCAGGTTTTCCAGGACATCATATGTCACACATATGCTCCCCACTCACAGCCTCGGGCATAAAGGTGATGTACCTGCCAAGGGCAGCCAAATGCCAGGGCAGTATACCAAAGCCTCAGGTTTTCCAGGACATCATACATCACACGTATGCTCCCCACTCACAGCCTCGGGCATAAAGGTGATGTACCTGCCAAGGGCAGCCAAATGCCAGGGCAGTATACCAAAGCTTCAGGTTTTCCAGGACATCATACGTCACATGTATGCTCCCCACGCACAGCCTTGGGCATAAAGGTGATGTACCTGCCAAGGGCAGCCAAATGCCAGGGCAGTATACCAAAGCCTCAGGTTTTCCAGGACATATGTCACACGTATGCTGCCCATGCACAGCCTAGGGCATAAAGGTGATGTACCTGCCAAGGGCAGCCAAATGCCAGGGCAGTATACCAAAGCCTCAGGTTTTCCAGGACATACCCTGCGCATGCTGCCCACGCACAGCCTAGGGCATAAAGGTGATGTACCTGCCAAGGGCAGCCAAATGCCAGGGCAGTATACCAAAGCCTCAGGTTTTCCAGGACATCACATGTCACACGTATGCTCCCCACTCACAGCCTAGGGCATAAAGGTGATGCACCTGCCAAGGGCAGCCAAATGCCAGGGCAGTATACCAAAGCTTCAGGTTTTCCAGGACATCATATGTCACACGTATGCTCCCCACGCACAGCCTTGGGCATAAAGGTGATGTACCTGCCAAGGGCAGCCAAATGCCAGGGCAGTATACCAAAGCCTCAGGTTTTCCAGGACATCATACGTCACACATGTGCTCCCATTGCACAGCCACGGGCATAAAGGTGATGCACCTGTCAAGAGCAGCCAAATGCCAGGGCAGTATACCAAAGCCTCAGGTTTTCCAGGACATCATACGTCACACGTATGCTCCCCACTCACAGCCTCGGGCATAAAGGTGATGTACCTGCCAAGGGCAGCAAAATGCCAGGGCAGTATACCAAAGCCTCAGGTTTTCCAGGACATCATACGTCATACGTATGCTCCCCACTCACAGCCTCGGGCATAAAGGTGATGTACCTGCCAAGGGCAGCCAAATGCCAGGGCAGTATACCAAAGCCTCAGGTTTTCCAGGACATCATATGTCACACATATGCTCCCCACTCACAGCCTCGGGCATAAAGGTGATGTACCTGCCAAGGGCAGCCAAATGCCAGGGCAGTATACCAAAGCCTCAGGTTTTCCAGGACATCATACATCACACGTATGCTCCCCACTCACAGCCTCGGGCATAAAGGTGATGTACCTGCCAAGGGCAGCCAAATGCCAGGGCAGTATACCAAAGCTTCAGGTTTTCCAGGACATCATACGTCACATGTATGCTCCCCACTCACAGCCTCGGGCATAAAGGTGATGTACCTGCCAAGGGCAGCCAAATGCCAGGGCAGTATACCAAAGCTTCAGGTTTTCCAGGACATCATACGTCACACGTATGCTCCCCACGCACAGCCTCGGGCATAAAGGTGATGTACCTGCCAAGGGCAGCCAAATGCCAGGGCAGTATACCAAAGCCTCAGGTTTTCCAGGACATCATACGTCACACGTATGCTCCCCACTCACAGCCTCGGGCATAAAGGTGATGTACCTGCCAAGGGCAGCCAAATGCCAGGGCAGTATACCAAAGTCTCAGGTTTTCCAGGACATACGTCACACATATGCTCCCCACGCACAGCCTCGGGCATAAAGGTGATGTAGTGGTGTACATACCCCAGGAGGAACATGCGCTTCCAGAAAGAAAAACATAAAGGAGGAAAAGATAAAAAAAGGGGGAGGAGGGAGCAAATATTCAACCGTGAAGAGAAGGACATCTACTGTCATGGTACGATTTTACACAACTTTACGATGTCCTTCAATATCACTGTTGTATTCTTCACTAAAGGCAGAGGACAAAAGCTTAAGAGGGAACATGGGAGGAGGAAGGCCCAGACCAACCCTCCAGAAAATCATACATGACAGCTCTGGCAAAGCCAGCTCTTGCTCTGAAAACATCCACTTTGTAATGCTTAGTAAAGATATGAACACAGGAACAAGTAGCAGCCTCAAGGACGGAATTGGTATCCGAGCCTTTGGAAAAAGCACCATAGGAAGCCATATCCTGGTGGAATGAGCCTTTATACAGGCAGAAAGACTCTTTCCCTGAAAGGAGCAACAAAAAGAAATAGCCCTGCAGATCCAAGAAGAAATGGTTTGCTTAGAAACAACCAAACCTAGAGATCTAGAATGAAAAGAAAAAAGTTGTTCTGACTTGCGAATGGCTTTAGTCTTAGATAAATAATACCTGTGCTGTCTATGCAAATCAAAGGTGTTTAGAACCTTCTCACTAGCAGACTGTGGAGAAGGGGAAAAAGTGGGAAAATTAATGGACTGATAAAGAGACATCCTATCCTTATGAAAAACAGCCATAAGGGCCTGAAGCTCAGACATTCTCTTAGCTGTAGTAAGGGCCAAAAGAAGAACAGTCTTCCATGTACACTGTTGCAAGGAAGCTGAAGCCGCTGGTTCAAAAAGCGCCCGAGTCAAGTAAGTGATGGTTTAATGAAGATGTATCTCGTTTAAAAAAAAAAAAAGAGAATTGGTAATTTATGTAATATTGTATATTGTATATATAACAATATATGTGAAGTATAACTTTTTCTATGTTAATATTGTTTGATTACTTTTTGCCTACGTCACAAGTGATAATTCAATAAAGGTGTTTGAAAAAAAAAAAGGAGCCTCACTCAATATTTTAAGAACAAAATTAAGGTGCAGGAAAAGGAATAGGTTTCTTGGGAGGAGTAACATGAAGGACACCTTTAAAAAATCTTGACTTCAAACCTAGAAGCCACAGGTGGAGGCAATGGCAGACAGGCAGAAACTGCTGAACGGTGAGATTTAACTGAAGAATATGCCAACCCACCATGGAGCAATTCACACAAATGAGAGAACCAGAGGAATATCCACAGAAAGTGTACCCTGGTTAAGAGTAAGGCACCAGACACTCTCTTCCATTTGGACCCACAGGATTTCCTGGCCTCCTGCAGAACCCAAAGCGCATCCTCAGAAAAAAAGGTGCCAAAAAGGGATTAACACATTAATCACCACAGTGCAATCTGAAGAGTGGACAACTGAGGATGGATAAGAGATCCCTTGTCTTGTGTGAGTAGGTCCACCCTGTGAGGGTAACTTGTGGTGATGCCCTTGGGTAGGTACAGAAGAAGAGGGAACAACGATGTCTGGGCCAGAAGGGTGTCACCAACAAGATTTTTGGGGAGTCTTGCTCTGTCTTGAGCAGTACCATCTGAATGAGAGGAAGGTGTAAAAAAAAATCCCCTTCGAAGAAAAAGAGAGATGTTCACCTTCCAGGCCAGTGGACTTGGGACTCTGCTGCAAAAAAAAAAAAAAAAAGAAAGAGGAAGTGATCTGTGGCAAAAAGATCTACCCGAGGAGTACCCCACTGCTGGACAATGTCCAAAAACAGATCTCTGTGAATCATCCATTCGTGAGCCTGTGTTATGGACGTGCTGAAACAGTCTGCCACAATGTTTCACTCTGAAGAAATATAAACAGCCTGAACAATCACCTGATATTGGACAGCTAGATTCCAAACCCGAAGAGCCAGCCTGCACAGTAGGTAGGATCACCCACCCCCATCTTGCTTTTTGATGTACAATATCACTGTGGTATTATCTGTAAAGATTTTTGAGAAGCCCTGAAAGAAAAAGGGTGTGAAAGGCCTGAAGGGTCTGAAAGAGAGCTTTCGTATTCTTAACGCTGATATGGTCAGAGACCCTACACCTTGAAAGGACCAACAAAAACCCACCCCACCCGATGTCTGAGGCATCCAACAAAAGTTCCTCCGAGGGGACTGGGGGGTTGAAGAGGGAGTCCCAGGTTGATTGACAGCTGATCAATCTCCCACTGAAGCTCTAGATTGAGGCATGGAAGAAAGAGGAACTAGAAAGTCTATAGGAGAACAGTGTTTGACCCAGACTGACTTTAGGAACCACTAACTTTCTCATATGGAGTCTGGCTAGAGGTAGCATTGGAATGTTGGAAGTAATGAAACCCAGAGCCCTTAGAAATTTCCATGCTGTAACTGAGACTCGAGGAAAAAGGGTTGGAAAAAAGGCAATGACAGAAAAAAGCCTTGGAGGTGGCAGTGAGACCAGCATGGCCTGGAGCCTGCAACGGAGAAAACATGACCCTGTGAAGGAGTCAGGATGGATTTCTGGACATTTATCATAAACTCTAGGCTTTGCAGAATGCAAATAGCATAGTGAAGGTGCTGAAAAAAGGTCTCTGGGGAAGAAGCCCAAATAAGCAGGTCATCCAGGTAAGGAAAGATTTGTATCCCAGTCATTCTGCAAAAGGCAATCATAGGTGTGAGACATTTGGTGAAAACTCCTGGGGCAGTAGAGAGCCCAAACAGTAAAGCAAAGAACTGAAAATGCAAGGAAAGAAACAAAAGCAAATATTTCCTGAAATGGAGATGAACACACAAATGAAGAAAAGCGTCATTGAGATCCAGAGAGACCAGGAAGGTCTGATGAAGAAGTAGAGAAAACAGAGTCTGAAGGGACAAAATTCAAAAGGAAGGGATCTTCAGAAAGGTGTCGAGCTGAGAAAGGTCCAGAATGGGCCTCAGGTGCCTTCTCACCTGGAAACCAAAAATATTCTTGAATAAAACCCCTTCCCCTCTTTGGGAGTGGGAACTGCTTGGAGAGTTCCTTGAGGCAAAAGGCCTCGAAGTATAGCCAGAAAAGAAAGGCAGCTGTTCTTGAGGAGGTTGGAGAATGCCCAAAAAGGAGAAGGAATTTTCACACCATGAAGTATCTGTAACAGATGATGAACAGAACCCAAGAATCCTGAGTGATCAGTAACTAACTGGGAAGAAACAGGGAAAAACAGAGATAAAGGGACCTGACTTAGAAAGGAGGGAATCAGGTAGTCAGTACCTGGCTTGTTTGGAAAAAAAGGTTTCTGAGAAGTAGGAGTCTGAGTAGACTTAGCATGAGGAACCCTTCCAGAACCCTTCATATCTGAGAGTAGGATAAGACTGTCTACAAACAAAAGCATGTGTAAAGAACCAATATCACTGAAACGCAAGAATAGGAGAAAAAATATCCTTCAATTCTTGCAAGGCCTTGCCCTTGTTTCACATTTTATCAAGGGGTGCACCCAACAATTTAGCCTTAATCATCGGGCAAAGTCTGGAGACAAAGCCAAGAGAAGTACGTGAACACAGAACCAAAAGCAGCAGGTCCAGAAGAAGCATGAGCTGCATCATAACTACAATTTAATAGAATGGCGACCCACTTGGGAAGAGTCCAACAAGGAGAGAGAGGACTGAAGCCTTTCCTTCCCCTCAGAATCAGGAAGGTCATAGGTAACTCTTCTTTCTCAGGCCTCTCAGGTTAAGATATACCTGGTCACATGGGTCTAATAATCAATAGTTGGAAAGGCCAGGGTAGCAGCAGTATGCACCTTTTTGCCCAGCTGTTCTATGGTCCTACTGTCCTTATCAGAAAGAAGCACTTTAGTAGAAGGAAAGCGCTTAGACGGTTTGATAGACAGACAACAGATGGGTCAGTAGGGGGACATTTGTAGGGAAACATATTCATCAGGCACATTATAAAACCTGTCAGACTTTTTAGGGGCTGAAGGATGGGAATCAGGAGCCTGAGAAGCCGCTGAAAAAGTGTCCTAAAGTGCAGCCAAAACGAAAGGAACAGCCAAGGGCTTAGAGGACTCCATCTGAAGAAGTTCATAATATCTCTTCTGGATGTCAGAAACCTGAGAACAGTCCCCATTTAAAAAATTCCATCATATGAGAGATAGTATCCCTAAAAGAGAATTCCTTAAAGGGGGACTCTGGACTAATGAAAAGTACAGTTTTGTACCTACCATAAATGTAGATGTTCGAGTGTCTTCACTGCTGCAGTCATTACACTTGTGTTATCCTGCCGTCAGGTGGGCCCGCAGTCGGCCTGAGTTCCAAAGTCTTGGTCCGGCGTCGGCTGCTGTCACCTCTTCCCTGACATCAGTGCGCCAGGAGTATATAAGTAGCAGCTGATGCCATTTTCTTCAGTCTTTCTTGCCGCGTGGTGCCCGAAGCAAAAGCAGTTCGCAAGTGCCGGTCAGCTGACTCCTGAGATTTCAAATTCGATTTCAGAACCGAAGTCTTCAATAAAGCTAAGTACCCCGTTGGGGGAAATTTTTTCTTGCCTCAGACCGATGTCAGAAAAAGTTAATAATTGTATTTCTTGTGGGAAGCAAATACCTCATAAGGATTTTCATTCTTACTGTATTCCATGCCTAGGCCCAGATCACGACGTCACTAGTGGTCGGTTTTGTGCTAGATTTAACAAATGCACTACTAAACGTCGGTTTGATTTTGCTTGCCATTACTTTGGGTGAAGGTTTAATTACACAATGCCGTTGGAACAACCGACGGCCGGAATGCATAAAAAACGCAAAGATAAAGATAAGGAAAGGCATCCGAGGCTCAAAACTGACGATGAAGCCTCTTCTAGGCCAGTCGCCGGTTTTCAGTGAGGTGTTTTCGCAGCCCCTGACACCCGCTACCTCAGAACCACAGGCCGCGTCCGACTCCCACGTGGAGGTGCCTAGGCCTCTGGAGCCTCAAGGTGTTGGGCCTACGGAGATTAACCCTTCAGACGGGTCTGGAGCTGCTGAGCAGGCACCGGCTTCTGAGGGTGTTTTCAGGCCTACTCAACTCACCATTACTACTACAGCCAAGACCAAGCCTACACTAAAGACAAAGAAGCAAGTACAGCATTCACCTGGACAGGGCTCCATGCCTAAAAAACAGATGCTCAAGATGGCCGAAGACTTGATAACTCTGATCAGGGGTTCCCATCCCCCTCCTGATAAAAGGCTTAGGCAGGATACAGACTATGATTCCTCTGACCAGGTTTCAATGTATTCTGATTCCTCTTCAGACCAGGGATATTCTTTACCCCCCTATGAGGATTCTGATGCTGAAGAATCCATTCCTTCAGCCTCTCCTCCTGAGGATTACTCTTTTGGGGAAACTTTACATACCATGAGAAAGCATTTACATTGGGAGGGCCAGTATTACTCAGAATCCAAGAAAAGGCTCAGAGATTTTCTTTTGCTACCTCAGCACAGGCCCCTTGCTATTCCACCAGTGTTGGACATTGTAGATGATGTGTTCTCTGAATCTAGTTTAAACCCTGATTCTTTACCCCCAGCTCCAGTCAAGCCAGACAGATACTACAGAGTCCCTGACTCTCACAAATTTCTTTAAAAAAACCCTGTTGCAGACCCAGAAACTATTTCCCAGGGTCCCAAAGGGGTTAAGGCTTCCACGGCTAAGAATCCAGTTCCCTCAGATAGGGACACTAGAGCATTAGACAGATGGGGAAAGAAAGTTTACACCTCTGCAACTTTAGCAGTGAGACCTCTGAATTACCAGTTTCACATGCTTAAGTATCAACAATATTTACCGTCTCAATTAAAACAGAAAATGAGTATAAATGCAGAACAACCTGACTATAAGGAAATGCAGGATTTATTGCATGCACCTGAACAAGTGGGAAAGCATACTTTGCAATGTGGTTTTGATTCATTAGAAGCTTCTTGTAGAGCAGCAGTTACAGGATCTGTTAAAAGAACAAAGCTTACCGGATCATGTTAAGACAAAATTATTAGATGCTCCCTTGCAGCAAGATAATTTATTTGGTATTAAGGCAGAAGAGGTATTAAAGAAAATGGAGGATAAGACAAAATCTATGCAAACAGTAAAGGATTTCTTACAGGTACAGCCACCACGATTTAGCAGAAATTGGCCTACTAAGAATTGGTCCTTTCCACTGTCAGACAGGCCACAAAGAGGCAGATACAGACGCCCAAAAGGCAGATCTCAGCCACAAGGTTCTTACAGACCACGACAGTGGGGTGCTTCAAACCCAAAACAAGGTGAGGATAAGTCACAACCTTACAGGAAACAGTCCCAATGACTTCCCCCTTCCAATGCCAAACTCTTACCTTTTGGCAGCTCCCTTAGGGGGGAAACTAGCATTCTTTTCTCAAAACTGGCAAGCAATCACCCAAGACAAATGGGTGCTGAATATTGTTATCTCAAAGTTACAGGTTCCACTTTCACACTTTTTCAAGACTAAAAGGAATGCCACACCTGCCACAAAATCAATGGGAAGAGGCACAAAAACAAATTACAGCTCTCATGGACATGACAGCTATTCAAAAAGTATCACAGCAGGAAAAAGGACAAGGATTTTACTCAAGACTCTTCCTGGTACCCAGAAAGGACAAAGCCTGGAGACCCATTCTGGACCTTTCCACTCTAAATACTTACCTGGATGTTCCGAAATTCAAAATGCTGACACTACAACAGCTCCTTCCCATGTTGGGCAAGAAAGCTTGGCTTGTTACTTTGGACCTCAAAGAGGCATACCTGCATGTCCCTATCAGACAAAATTGCAGAAGATACCTCATATTCATAGCTGGTTCAATGCACTACCAATTCTCTGCACTGCCCTTTGGCTTATCTACTGTGCCCAGAGTCTTTACCAAGTGCCTGGCACCAGTAATTGCATTTTGCAGACAAAAAATAATTCAAATATACCCATATCTCGACGACTGCCTGATTCAAGCAGAGAGCAAGGACATTCTTCTACAGCATCTGGCGTTCATAAAAAGATTGTTAAGTTGCCTAGGGTACACAGTAAATGAAAAGAAATCAAAATTAGTGCCTCACAAGAGAAAATATTCCTGGGTACCAGCTTAAATACAATGGCCCAGATGGCTTATCTCACGCCAGACAAACAAGGACAACTGACTCAGTATTTTCAATTGATGGCAACAAAGTCCCAACTCCCTGCAAGAAAAATTCTACAGGCCCTGGGATTCATGGCATCCTGCATTCTACTAATTCCATATGCAAGACTGCATATGAGGAAATTACAATGGTACCCAACAAGTGTTTGGTCTCAACATTCTCAGTAATACCTATAATTCCCTGCCTACAACAGGAGTTTTGATGGTGGGCACAGGCATGTCACCTCAACAAGGGTCAGCCTTTCACTCTTCCCACAGCCAGGCAAACTATAACAACAGACACCTCGGATTACGACTGGGGAGCACACATGGCAGGAAAATGTATTCTGGGCAAATGGACCACAGAACAAATGCCTCTTCACATCAATCAAAAAGATGTTGGCTGTACAAAATGCCCTAACAGCTTTCAAGGACCTTCTGCATCCAGGACAATTATTATTAATGACAGACACCACAGTGATGTGGTACATAAACGAGCAAGGGGGCACTCATTCTTTCCCCCTATGCAGGCAAGCCATGACCTTGTGGAACACTGCTATAACTTATCAAGTTCATCTGCAAGCACAATTCCTGCCAGGAAAGATAAATATTCTGGCAGACGACCTAAGCAGAAACATAATGGATCCTCACAAGTGGAAATTAAATCAACAAGTTTTCAGCATGATAATGCAAAAATGGGGGTGCCCGGACATAGATCTCTTTGCCTCCCCACTGAATTGCCAACTACAAAAATTCTGCACAAGGACTTATCACACACAAGCATGAAAAGTGGATGCTCTTTCGTTCAGCTGGAAAAGCCTAAGTGTTTATGCCTTCCCACCACTGCCTCTCCTTTCAAAGGTACTCCTAAAAGCCAGACAAGACAAACCACAGATGATTCCGATTGCTCCAGACTGGCCACGCCAGCATTGCTACCCAATCTTAAAGAACTTAGCTCAAGGCCCACCTTGGATTTTGCTTCAAATTCCACACCTTCTGACTCAGCAAAACAATCAGATACTGCACAGTCAGCTCAAAACCTTAAACCTGGCTGCATGGCAGATTCATTAACCAAACAGACAACTTCTCTCTCTAAAGCTGTTATGGATGTCATTTTGGAGGCCAGGAGGCCTAGCACCAGGAAATCTTATTCAGAAAAGTGGAAGAGATTCTGTGCCTGGAACCAGGCTCAAAACCTTGATCCTCTGGTCCCCAACATTCCTCAGATACAATAATACTTGACTGAGATGCTGGACACAGGATTATCCTTCTCATCCATTAAGATTCACGCTTCTGCCATCCCGGCTCATTACAACACAGATCCTCCTATTTTTTTCTCACCCTTTGCTAAAGCAGTACCTTAGAGGGGCTAAAAACATAAGACCAACGCAACCGACGCCGGACCAAGACTTTGGAACTCAGGTGTAATGACTGCAGCAGTGAAACACGATGAACACCCTTCCCTCTCAGAACCAAAGTCCAATGGAAAAGGAATCTGAGAAGAGTATGCCAAGGGCTCTTCCCCAGAGTCCAAGTCTTCATCAGAAGAGTCCTGCTCCCAAGGTCTCTTAAGTGGAGTAGATAACCAAGGGGGAGTAGGGACAAACTCCCTTGAGAGGCTTCAAGGACATAAGTGCATTAAAAGAAACTCTGTGTAAAATCCTGCCATTCGTGCTGGGGATCTTTGGGAGCAGGGGAGATGTGTTTAGTTTTCTGCTTCTGCTTTAGAGGGATGTCAGCCATAAAGACGTTAGCAGGTTCAGACCCTTGCCAGCACTCAATCAATGCAGTGGGAATCTCCTCCCAACAAGTATCTGCAGAACAAACCTCAGTCCCTCAGATATGATTAGCTGAAGTTCCCCCTTAATATCCACAATGGAGGTCTGCACAACCTCTGAGGATAAGTAAGAATATGGATCCATGCTGGCCTCTGACATGGACGCAAAAAGGATGGATGATCCTCTAGAAAGACATGGAGGAGAGGTTGTACAGCAGCTGAATCCAACCTAACTTCTTTCAGTCTTCTTCCTTATTTATCCACAAAGTCTGACTCACACTAATATTTTCCCTTTCTGGATGATATGTAACCAGCACAAATGAAAGAGCGTGCAGACTGACAATCAAAGATGGCATTCTGGTGGCAAAGAAATTCTGAGGTATGTACATTCACACGTCACTTTATGCCCTATACTGTGAGCAGGAACACACATATGATTTAAAATATCCTGGAAAACCTAAAGCTTTGGTACACTGGCTGGACACTGGGCTACCCTTGGCAGGGGATCCCTTTAGTGAAGAATACTGCAACAGCGATATGGAGAGACATTGATCTACACTTCTTCATTCTACATACATTGATCTGTCTCTACATTTCACTGTGAATCTTTAAGCATGCCAACGCTGACTTCCACTCTGAATACAATGCATGTACACATTGTGTTTTGTCAGTCACTCTGTACATATTGTCCTGTATCTACTGCCTTTATACCCTAAAGCAAGCTCTAATATTCACTTTGTATACAATACATGTATATATTGCATTTTGTGAAGCACTCAGTTTATGTTATGTAACGATTTTGTTTATCCCGGGCAGAGAATGAACAAGATCCAGTGGGATCAGTGCTCTGCTTTGGTTAACAAATTCAAAACAAAATAAAAAGAATACAAAAATCTTAGAGAAACACATTCTCTAGTGGGGGCATCTTTTTTTGGTGTCTTCCTATGAAAAGATTTCCATACTTTAAGGGAAGAAACAGAAAGAAAAATCTAGCAAAGCTAGGATTTCCATTGTGTGATTCCTTAAACCGTTTGTATTAGAGGCGACATGAGATGTATGCAAATGACCCTTTAATGACATCAGGTGTTTCAACCAAATGGCAATTCTGAATGTCCATGACTTTTTTAAGTCTATTTATGGACAAATTCAGGCCAATACAGCCAAACCCCACTAGCTGTGGACATGCATGTTTCAGTCTTCTTATGACATCATCAGCACAACATAAGTGGAATGTTTGGCTAACATTTGGAAACACAGGGTTGTCGTACCCAGCTGAAACTCTTTGAAACAGTTTTATAAAGTACCATTTAGTCCCCGGTATTTCTTCCCCAATTTCACTCTTTCACTTTTCTGTTTTTTTCTTTCTGTCTCCTTTAACTTGAATGGCTTTAGTATTTTTTCATATGCAGAGGTTCAGCCTCTGAAATGCCATCTTTTTCTCACTTCCTCTGTAAATATTTCCTGAAAACCATAGTTTTTACTCTCTTGTGTGAAACAATTTTAAAGCAAAGTTAGGGTAAGTAATTTCTATGACAGGAGTTTTGATTTTTACCTCTTATTCTCATCCTCCTTCAAGTTAAGAGCTTGACACTCCCAGTGCAAATGCAGGCTTGTCAGAAGAGTTAGTCAGTTTCGGAATATCTTTAATCTCAGGCAGTAATTAAGTAACCATAGCATACACAAGTGAGTCACCCAAATGTAACCATTTAGTTCTAAACTTGTAATAAATTTGCAGAAAATGTCTCCACATGGCATTCAAGTAAGTGCAAGGCAGTATTTGTCAGAAAATAAATGTATGCATGAAATAAAAAAGGAAAGTACGCCAGTCGGGGCAGGAAAGGGGTGACACAAACACTTCACTCAGATTAAACAAATAAATAGAGCAAACTGACTAGGTTAAAGAAAAAGTTTGTGGAAAGTTGATCAAATTTAAAAAAGGCAAGAATCAGATGGGGGTCATTTCTCTCTCTGCAATTAACTCCTGACACAGTGAAAGAGGCCTGGATAACGCAGGTCCAACCAAGGCAATGCAAGAAAGAAGGGAGGGGGGTTTACACTTTGGAAAAGTTTCCAATATAAAGTTCTTAGGACTAGGCTGGGCCTAAATCCTGAAAGTTAGGGAAAAATGCAGTGAATGACTTCAAGTCTAAACTTATATTTATCAGAGACATTCACTTACGCAAAAACAAGTTTTTAAATAAATCTTTGGCAAAATTATATTTATGCTGCTTTGTCTTTGCTGTGTATATTTTTAAAAGGTATACCTTACAGACCCATTCAGTAACGTACACTTTAGTTCTTGTACATAAGTAGTTGCCACTGCACATGGCTTGTCAGTCTTATCTTCCTTAGCACTACATAACGTAAAAGAAAACCTTTATAACACAAAATAGGCATATTACATTGCTATCTTTCTTCTTTTTTAAGAATTATGAAATTGCATATTTTGACTTTTTTTATTTAGTAATTTGAGACCCTGTGCTTTGGGATTCTCAAACAGATCTCTAGCATATGCTACTTGGCCAAGAACTCAGTCATTTAAGCACCTCCCAGATGAAATGATGTGTTAGAAAACAATATAAATTATTACTATTATTATTATTATTATTATTATTAATAATTTCTCATTTTAGTGCTATCAATAAGTAGTTTAGAAAATGCCAGTTTAACATGTAAAGTGGATGCAGAAAACAACGTGTGTGTGTGTGTGTGTGTGTGTGTGTATATATACACACACACACACATACCCACGTGCACAGACACTCCCCTTCTTGAGTGCATGCAACTAATTTGTTGACCATCTGGTGTACTACTTGCTGACCACTAAAGGCCACAGCAATGGCATTTTATGCATCCGGTCTATACTGCTGAACTAAAGGCATGTCCCAGAGGCCATGCCACTATGACGTGTACAGCTCTCCTACAGAACCCTGGCAAAGTAAACAATGACAAATGCTGAGGATTTTGTTTCTTCTAAACCAAAGTCCACGATAATGCAAATCCCATCTAACACGAAAATCCTGAAAGCTTTATTCTTATTGCTCTCTCCGGTTTCAGCAACTAGATACCAAGGGTCAAACTCCAGCAAAATTCCATCTCCTGCAGGTGCTGTAGATTCTATATTCAGATGACCTATAAAATCACACTAAACCTGACAACTTGTGAAGCATAATAAAATGAAATAGAAACTGCATTCCTTTACAGGGAACATACCATCTGCTATTAATGTCGTACTATTTTGGTACCTGCTGATTTAGAAATATAAATACATTATTTTTATTTGGCTACAAATGCATGTAAAATTTACAACCTGCTAGACTGTGTGGTTCAAACATTAACAGCAGTCTGGCAGTTTAGCTTGGGGGGGTTAGGATAATCTGCTAATGCAGCAAGATCTCTGACTTGCATGATGTGAAACTTTCTTGCAAAGTCACTTTACTAGACACACTTCAGTGGTAACCACTGAACAGGAAGCAGTTGTTTCTGGTAGGTATGGTTACTTAATGGACGCTAGTACCAAATTATGTCCCAGGGAACTAGTTTTTACTCTATAACAGCATGGAAATACAAATGAAAACTGGAACAATACTGCTTTGTCCATATAAAAGGCATAAAAGTTGTTATAGCTTCAAATGTTTAATCAATGATTGACTTATTCATCAGGTAGGTACACCAGACACCTTTTCATTTATGATCCAGGTCAACAAAAATAAAGATAACCATTACACTAATATGGTACAGTGGTGTAAAACTAAACAAATAACATTTAAAAGTCAGCAATGCGCAGATAGTAATGTTCAAAAGGCCAGTAAAACGTGTGTGTGTGGGGGTGGGGGTAGATTACATACAATACTTAAAACATTGCATAAAAAACATGAAACAATACTTAAAAAGTACAGTTTTGTACCTACCATAAATGTAGATGTTCGAGTGCTAATACAGCTGCAGTAATCACAGATGGGTTCTCTGCCGTCAGGCGGGTCCTCGGTCGGCAGAATTCCAAAGTCTAGGTCCGGCGTCGGTTGTTGTCGCTTTCTCTCCTGACGTCAGTGAGGCCGGAGTATATAAGACACAGCCGACGCCATGTTCTTCAGTCTTTCTTGCCCCAGATGTCAGGTGCCCCCAGAAGGAAGGCAATACATAAATTATGTTTATATATATATACATGCAATGCAATATAATCCAAAATCAGTAGTTGCAAGCAAATAAACCATAGGAGGATAACCCAGTCAGGTTGTATGAAGAGGGTGTTCGGCCCCATGCCTTTACCAAGTGGGGAAGGAGGGAGGGAAACCTGTACTGCAGCTGTATTAGCACTCGAACATCTACATTTATGGTAGGTACAAAACTGTACTATATTCATCGTGCATACAGCTGCAGTAATCACAGATGGGTAGAGTCCCAAAGCTACGCACAGGGTGGTAGGTACTAGGAGGAACTGGGTTGAGCCAGAATGCCCTGCAACACAGCAGTGGCAAAGCCTGCTCTAGTTTTGGAATATAAAGGCAGGTGGTAGTGCTTTGTGAAGGTATGTACAGAACTCCAAGTGGCTGCCTCCAAAATATCTTTGGTAGGAACTCCTCTGAGAAAGGCTGTAGAGGTAGCTGTGGCCCTGGTGGAGTGTGGTCTGATGCCTGTAGGAACAGATTTCTCATGATAGGAATAACAAAACCGTATGCAGTGACCTATCCACTTTGAAATAGTCTGCTTGGTAACTGGCTTCCCTTGAGCGCCTACAGCATAGGACACAAAGAGTTGTTCTGATTTCCTGAAGAACTTTGTTCTGTCCAAATAATAACGTAGCTGCCTATGGATGTCTAAAGAGTGTAACAGCCTTTCCCCTTTGTTTTGAGGATTGGGGTAAAAGGTAGGTAGGTGTATGGCTTGATTTAAAGCTACCCTGGATACCACTTTAGGCATAAATGACGGGTTGGTATGAAGGGAAACCCTGTCCTGATGGAAGATAAGAAAGGGCTGCGCTGCCATGACGGCCTGTAGTTCCGAAACCCTACGAGCTGAAGTGATAGCCAGAAGGAAGGCTGTTTTCCAGGACAAATATTGCAAATCTGTTGAGGCAGCTGGTTCAAAAGGAGGCAATGTTAATTTTTCTAGTATGTAATTAAGATCCCAGGCTGGTATTGGTTGTTTCCTTGGTGGTCTTATATTCTTAGCCCCTCTGAGGAACGTAAGAGTGGGTGAGAAAATAAAGGAGGATCCGTGTTGAATTCTGCAGAAATGGCTGCGGCATGGATTTTTATGGAAGAAAATGAAAGTCCACTGTTCAGCGGCTCAGCTAGATACTGTAATACCCGAGGCAAGTTCAGTTTTCTAGGGTCCTGGCCTTTTTTCTCATTCCAAGAGCAAAACCGCTTCCATTTTGCGGAGTAAGCTTTTCTAGTAGATGGCCTTCTGGTCTCCAAAATGACATCCTGCACCTCCTTGGAGAGTAGGGTCTGTTGTGGTGTTAAGGAATTTTCCATGCAGCGAGATTGAGTGTTTTCAGCTGACTGTGAAGAGTTTTGTAGCTGTGCTGAGTCAGCAGAAAAGGCATTAGAGGCAGGGACCAGGGAGGAGTATGTGTTAGGCTCCTCAGGAGCAGGTACCAGTGTTGCCTTGGCCAAGCTGGAGCAATCAGTATCATCTTCGGTCTGTCTGCTCTTGCTTTCAAAAGCACCTTGGGCAGAAGAGGCAGAGGTGGGAATGCGTAAACTGTCCATGCTGTCCAACTGAATGAAAGGGCGTCCACTCTCCAGGCCTTTGGATGAAAGGTCCTTGAACAAAACTTTTCCAATTGATGATTCCTGTGGGAGGCAAAAAGATCTATGTCTGGCCTCCCCCACGCTTGGATGATCTCTGTAAACACCTGAGGATGCAACTTCCATTCATGTGGATCTGTCATATTTCTGCTTAGATTGTCTGCCAGCGTGTTTTCCAATCCTGGCAAGTACTGTGCTTGAAGTTAGATTTGCCATTCCAGAGCCAAGATCCAAAGAGTCATGGCTAGTCTGCACAAGGGGTATGAATGTGTTCCTCCTTGTTTGTTTATGTACCACATTACTGTGGTGTTGTCTGTTCTTATCAGTAATTGTCCTGGATGCAGGAGGTCCTTGAAAGCTGCAATTGCATTTATTACTGCTAGCATTTCTTTTTGATTGATGTGAAGGTGCTTTTCCTTTTGGGACCATTTGCCCTGAATGCACCTGTCTGTCATGCGCGCCCCCAGGCGTCTGAGGTCTGTGGTTATGACTTGCTTTGCTTGAGGCTTGCAGAATGGGAGGCCTGTGTTTGCTTGACATGCTTGGGCCCACCATAGAAATTCCTTTTGCAAACATGGAATTATTGGTATTATTGTTTCCAAACTGTGGCTGTGTTGAGACCATAGGTTTTTTAGGTACCATTGAAGTTTCCTCATATGCAGCTTTGCACATGGGATTAAAAGAATGCAAGATGCCATGAAGCCCAGAGCCTGCAGGATTTTCCTTGCAGTAAGCCTGGTACATTTTGCTAGTATTTTGAAGTACTGAGTTAGTTGCCCTGTTTTTCTGGCGTTAGATAGGCCATCTGGGTGTTTGTGTCCAAGTTGGCACCCAGGAAAGTTATTTTCTGAGATGATGTTAGCCTGGATTTCTCTTTGTTGATTGTGTATCCCAGAGAATGCAGTAACCGTGTTACATAAGCCAGATGTTCCAGAAGTATGTGCTTGCTGTCCGCTTGGATCAGGCAGTCGTCCAAATAAGGGTAAATTTGTATCCCTTGAAGTCTGCAGTAGGCAATCACTGATGCCAGGCACTTTGTGAATACTCTGGGCAGTAGATAAGCCAAAGGGCAATGCAGAGAATTGATAGTGGAGTGAACCTGCAAGAAATCTGAGGTATCTTCTGCAGCTTTGTCTGATTGGGACATGCAGGTATGCCTCCTTGAGGTCCAATGTTACCAGCCAAAACTCCTTGCCCAGCATGGGAAGAAGCTGCTGTAATGTGAGCATCTTGAATTTTGGTGCAGTAAAATGTGTTTAGGATGGATAAGTCCAAAATGGGTCTCCAGTCGGTTCCTTTCCTTGGTACCAGAAAAAGTCTTGAATAAAAACCTTGACCTTGTTCGTGAGTAGGTACCTCTTGAATAGCTCTCATGATTATGAGCTTTGAAATTTGTAGTTGTGCCTCTGCCCTTTGATTGTGGGGCAGGTTTGGCATGCCTCTCATTTTTGGAAGAGTGTGGAATTGAAATTTGTACCCTCTGTTTATAATGTCCAGGATCCATTTGTCTGTTGTGACAATATGCCAATTTCTTGCAAATAATGCTAGCTTTCCTCCCAAAGGTGCTGCCAGCTGAGACCTGCTTGGCATGGAAATGAGGGAGTCATTGGGTTTGTTTCCTGTATTGTTGTGCACTGTCTTCGCCACCTCTTGGTGCTGGAGTTTGCCATTGTCGGCCTCTATATGATCCTTGTGATTGCCCTCTGCCCCTTGTGCGTCTGTATCTACCTCTTTGGGGCTTGTCAGTGGCTGGAAAGTACCAGTTTTTGAAGGCCAATTTCTGCTAAACGTGGTGGTTGGACCTGTAAAAAAGCTTTGACAGTTTGCATAGATTTGGCTTTTTCTTCCATTTTCCGTAATATCTCCTCAGCATTAGTACCAAACAGCACATCCTTTTGTAAAGGAGCATCTAGAAGTTTAGCTTTCACATGATCAGGCAAGTTTTGTTCCCGAAGCCAGGCATGTCTGCGAATGACTGATCCTGTAGCAGCCGCTCTACTTGAGGCCTCTAGGGCATCATAGCCACATTGTAAGGTGTGTTTACCCACTTGCTCTGCACTATGCATCATATCCTGCAACTCCTTCAAATCTGGTTGTTCAGGTTGAGACATTTTATTCCTTAATTGTGATAACAGGAACTGTTGATATTTAAGCATATGGAACTGACAATTTAAGGCCCTCATGGCTAGGATGGCCGAGGTATATACCTTTTTTCCCCACCTTTCAAGGATCTTGACTCTCTTTCGGCAGGAAGTGGGTTCTTGGCAGTAGAGGCCTTCAATCCCTTGGGGCCTTTAGAAATGGTTTCAGGGTCAGCATTATGGCTTTTGTAGAGAAATTGGTGAGAGTTAGGAACTCTGTAGTACCTATCAGGTTTGACTGGTGCAGGAGGCAGGGAATCCGGGTTAAGGCAAGCCTCCGAATAAACATCATCAAGTATGTCCAAAACAGGAGGTACTGCCAGAGGTCTGTGTTGAGGTAACAAAAGAAATTCCCTAAGTCTTTTCTTGGAATCGGAAAAGTCTTGGCCTTCCCAATGGAAGTGTTCCCTTAAAGTGTGCAAGGTTTCCCCAAAGGTAAAATCCTCAGGAGGAGATACAGAAGGAATGGACTGCTCTGCATCCGAATCCTCAAAAGGGGAGTAAGAATGTTCCTCTACATCAGAATGTTCTGATAAAATGGAGCCCTGATCAGAAGAGGGAGAATCTTCCTCCACTCTGGGTCTCTTGTCTGGAGGGGGTTGAGAACCCCTGATAAGAGTAATTAAATCCTCAGCCATTTTAAGCATCTGTTTTTTAGGCATGGGGCCTGGAGATGGGCCCTGTGCAACAGGCCTCTTGGGATGCCTGGCTGCTTTGGATTTAGTAAAGGCCTTAATAGAAAAAGAAGATGAGGGTCTAAATACACCATGGGTGGAAGTGGACCTGTCCACATTAGGAGGCTCAACATTAGCAATGGCTTCGGTGGTTGTAGTCTGGGAAAGGGCCGAGGTACCTGCGGTCTCAGGTACAGAGGACACCGCCAAAGGAGTGTCGTCGGTAGTCAGGGACTGCAAAGGCGTCTCGCTGAGAACCGGACCACGTGTAGCCTGTTTTGGCGTGGTGTCGGTGGGGACCGCGGACCTCGCGTGTCGGTCCTTGTCCTTTCGTTTTTTGGACAAAACGGTAGTTGGAGTTTCCGATGACATTTTATAATCAAAGGCTTTACCAAAATAGTGTTGGGCGAACTCCGCCCGACGCTTAATAGTGCGTTTATTTAAAGTAGACGTCGTGGTCTGGGCCTAAACAAGGTATGCAGAGGGAATGGAAATCCTTATGCGGTATTTGCTTCCCACAAGAAATACAATTATTAACTTTTTCTGACATCGGTCTGAGGCAAGAAAAGTTTCCCCAACGGGGTACTTAGCTTTAATGAAGACTTCGGTTTCCAATTTTTTCGTAATTCAGGAGCTGGCCGACCAGCACTTGCGAACTGCTTCTGCTTCGGACACCGCGCGGCAAAAAAGACTGAAGAACATGGCGTCAGAGAAAGCGACAACAACCGACGCCGGACCTAGACTTTGGAATTCGGCCGACCGAGGACCCGCCTGACGGCAGAGAACCCATCTGTGATTACTGCAGCTGTATGCACGATGAACATCAGCGCATAAGAAATATGCTATAAAAGAGGGAAGTTCTCTGCAGATATACAAATAAGACAGTCAACACGTTTGATACCTTAAGTTACAAATCCTGAGCATTTGGCATGCTGTTGTAGACAGCTGAAGTACTGGTAGAGAGTAGATAAGATGTTTTGGAAGGTCAAGGTAAATGGAAGTAAGTGAAAGCTCTGTCAACACAGAAAAGAGAATAAAGTGGAATTTTACGGAACATAATGAAGTTAACACTGCAGTAAAGTCAGAAAATCTTGACAGAAATGACAGAATTTTACAAAGAACTGTGTTAATTGTGATGAGATTTTGGGTAGTCGGAGGTCAGACAGCCTGCTTAACTACAAGGCAATGTTGGAGCCTCCCGACAGCTCCATCAACATAACACAGCTGATAAAAATGAAAACCTTACTCAAAATAAATGAAGAAAAATGCTAATAAAACTAATAAACTTCTTTTACTGGTGAAAAAAAAAATGGAATAAAACACAGGGTCTGAACTGTTAAGCACTTTCATGCTTTATTGATATAAGGCATTTCTTCATAACTAAATGCAAATGTGCAGAATCAAAGATAAATACTGTGCACGAAGCAGGAGAAACAGCAGTTACATAGAAACTAATGGGAACTATCAAAGCTAGAAATAAACCAATCATCAAACAGAATATGTACAGCTGTTAGTAACTAATGATGCTACTCTGTGGGTGTGGTGTGGTGGTTAAGCTAACTACCGCAGAGCACATTTTGCCATTAGTTTCTATGTAACTGCTGTTTCTCCTGCTTCGTGCACAGTATTTATCTTTGATTCTGTACATTTGCATTTAGTTCTGAAGAAGTGCCTTATATCAATAAAGGCATGAAAGTGCTTAACAACAGTTCGGACTCTGCTTTTTATAACACAGCTGATGCAGTTCTGCATTGCTTGTAGTTTGTTAGGTTTACATCTGTGGTGGAGCCTGAAAATGGCAAGGGAGTGTTTAAGGGGTGGCAGAAGTACTCTTTTGCCAATAGCAATCATATCCCGTTTAGCAAGATGGTTGGAAATGCAGCTGCAACTATACAATACTGATGTAATTTTATTTCTAATGAGCGAGAAAAACTGAAAAACACAGGGGAAAGTAAAGCTAGACAGCTAGACAACAGATATTTTATGAACTCCACAGTTGTTAGTGCTCCACCATTAGGACCAGTAAGTTTTCCACATCACTGCATAAACAGAGAAATTTCCAAGGGCTGAAAACCACTGCCTTTATTTATTTATTTAATTTTGTTATTTGACTTGAGTCTCTTAGACTTGATGGGTCTGAGATTAGGTAGAGTTACTGGAATCAGGTGAAGTGTCTAACAATGCCATTAGCATGAATGAAATACGAGAATGGCATGTCATTTTTGAAAATGATGACCAGGTTTAATGTAAAAGACAAACAGCAATGCTCCAAGGACACAACACACAACAGTGGTTTTAGGAGTGTGTGTTTGTGATCACAGTTTAAACAGTCTTCCCATACAAAAAAATAAATAAATAAAAAAATCACAGAGCCAGTTTAAAGTGGCAAAGTTTAAGCCATAAATTCAGAGTTGTTTGATGAGCAGGGGATAACCTACAAGGTCAAATTCCCTGAAAGTCAATAAAAATGGCATATTTGATGGTTTCAGGGGTCACTGTATGGCAGAGTGCACAAGTCAGACAGGAGAGCCACGTTAGTGCAATGTGCTAGTCTACATCCATGTTGATGGCTGTGAGGTCGCTGGTGCCAACATGTACCTGAAGCTGTATGGCTACAGCCCTCTCCAAAATGTTAACAGAAGACAGAAGGAAAATAAACAGAAAGAAGTTCAGGATATAGCAACAGCAGTGTTTATGGATACAGGTGACCTTGTAAATGTTCTATATGTCAATACGGCACCTGAGAGAAAGTTGTTAATGCTGCATTGCAGAGGCGAGGATATGAAGGTATTGTGAAGATTGGGTAGAGATGGGTGAAGTCTGTCAGCCTAGCCAAACAGAATTTGATACATAATTCTGGCATTTGTAGATATAAATGTAAAATACAGGCTTGTTTCTTAAATGAAAGAAAAAAACTGTAAAATGTTGAACTTCAATATTGTAGCAACATTGCCATCTGTTGTAAGGAAAACTAAGGCAAGCATTTCAAATCTTTCTTTTGAAATTAAAATTATTTCATCACTGCCTTTGATATTTTACAAGTCGGCTCCAGTCCGGCTAAATAAAGACTTCCTGCCTATTGTTTTAAGGCTAAAGGTAATGACCAGAATTTACATGTGGAATGTCCTTTATTGCTCTAAGTGTAAAATAATGTAAATGCAGTTTTTGTGTGGCCTGGGAACCAGGAAGGTGTAAAAGATGATGTAAAACCTGAGCTTTGGCCGGCTAAGATCTAGCTGTATTCAACTAGATGTATAACAGAATTTAAGTACCTTTTATCTGCACTTTTTTCAAATAATACAATATTTTAATTGATTTATTTGTGTTGTATTGAATATTAACTGAACTGGAAGTTTTGACTCTGTTTTTCCAGTTAGTGCTAGCTAGATTTTATTACCTGTTAGAATTCCTGCATAGAGAGTAATTGCAGTCGGAGGTAGTCTCATTCATTGATATTCTGTTACTGGCTATTCAAGTGGTATATTTTTCTGCTTAAAACCTGAGCTTTGGCCGGCTAATATCTAGCTGTATACAACTGGACGTATCAGAGTACCATTTATCTGCACTTTTTTCAAATAATACAGCATTTTAATTGATTTATTTGTGTTGCATTGAATATTAACTGAACTGGAAGTTTTGACTCTGTTTTTTCAGTTAGTTCCCTACCCAACCATCCTGGTTTTGTTTTGGTGTTAATCTGGGTGGCTTTGAAACTGCCCGCCCCTCTTGTAAATTTGTGTTTGGATACTCCTTCTGGGCCCATCTCATTTGCTCACTCAACTGAGTGCAGTGAGATCATATTCAGATTTCAGGTACTCCTACTGTGTACAAAGAGACCATCTAGGAAAGAAAAGAAAATGAGCTTGTTTCCTGCCTTTCCTGTAAGTGGTCTAGACTGTTTGTAGGCTTCTGAGCCCCCAAGCCTTTCTGTGTTAGAGGGAAGCCTTCTAGCTTAATTTTGTTTCTTAGAACTAGCCAGTTTTCTAGTTTCAGCACTCAAATATGTTTCTTTGAACTCAGCACTTGTTCAGAACTCATAAGCACTAAATAAGCTACAAATTACTACAGCACTCAACTTTCCTCACTTGTCTAGAGCAATGCATTTTTTAGTACTTAATAAATAAGCACCTATCCAGGCATGTCTAAGGGTCAGCTGCCGGTGATTTCTCCTGTCTACCTGATGAATCTGGGCATCTTGGGGCAATGCAACAATTGCCTCATGTACACAGACAACCCTCTCCTCCTACGACCCAACACTACAACCGGTGAGAGATGCACTTATATAGCCAAACTGGAAACAAAGCTCTCTTCACCCAAGACTGGACTAGACAGTAAAGAGGAGAAGGTAAACACTTGCACCACACCCATCACATAGTCCCTCAAAACCTACACCACCAAAACACACACATAGAAACACAAAACACACACCTACATTCACAGAGGCTCTCAATAAAAACCTGCTCAAGCATCAGGGACCTCAAAAGCAGAAACGCAAGCAAACTCCACCCCCAACACAACCCAAATGATACATAGCCCACAAACTCAGTGTTGCCACTCAACCACAGCCCATAAGGCATAACAACGTACCCAACACTCTAGTCATAGGTGACTCTATAGTCAGGCACACTGATGTTCCACTCACCAGGCTAAACAAAGAGAAAGTCACTGTCAGCTGCCTGTCAGATGCCAGGATCCGCCACATAATGCACGCACTCAGGTCACTCCACAACAAATACAAATATGACACTGTAATTTTCCATGTTGGTGTGAATGACCTGAGACATACCTCCCTGGACTACATGAAGAGAGACATGGAGGAGCTCTCCAATCTTGTAGCCCAGGCAGGGATGACCCTAGCCCTGAGCAGCATCCTGCCATCACCCAGAATGATACCACAGTACAAGGACAAAAAGATTGACTTCAACAATTGGCTAAGCTTCTGGTGTAATTCTAAGGGGATTCAGTACTTGCCTGCCTGGGACAACATGATCTACAGACCAAGATGCTTTGCCAGAGATGGCCTGCACCTGTTGCCCTTGGGATTCCAAATACTGGCTAAGGCTCTTGCCACCCCCTATAGTGCCTTTTTTAGGCAAGGTTCAAAAGACAAATTCACCACTGTAACAGGTACAAGCAAGAAAAATCTGAGGTTAATGCTACTCTATGCTAGAAGTCTAAACCTCAAAATGCACTCACTCGAGGCACTCCTTAAAATGGAGAACATCAACATCTATGCAGTGACAGAGCCCTGGTTCAAAGCTCCAGACAGCACCCCTGCTTTTACCAGGCTATAATTCATACCACACATTTCAGCCACCTAACCCGGAACAAAGCACTAAAGGTGGAGGCGTGTCCATATTCATTAAGGAATCTCCACATATCCACACCTCCAGGCTAGTTGCGCAGCATAATGCATCCGAGATTATCCAAGTGCAACTAACTCTGGGCAAGACCACAATCCAAATTGTAGCTTGCTACAGACCCCCCACCATGCCCCAAGATTCCCACTCCTCATTTCTTGATACACTGGAAAGTATTAGGGTACAACCCAAAACCTTAATAATGGGCAATTTCAACTACCCCACCATTAACTGGGAAAACTACTCATGTACCAACTCTTTTGCTCAACGTTTTCTGGAATTCATAAATTCCAATGCCTTGGATCAAGTTATTCACACCCCCACCGGGGGCAGCAATATCTTAGACCTGGTCATTACCAACATTGGCAACCGGTGTTCCACACCAGAGGTCAATTCCTCATTGGTCAGATCCGACCACAAGCTAATCACCCCAGACATCCACATCCCACCCCCACCCCCAATTAGGGAAACCACTGTAAAAAACTTCTCCAAAACCAACTTCACACTTCTTAAGAAAGAAGTTGCAAACTTCATGACACCCATGCAGACGGACAATAGAGGTACGACTGCTGAATCCTACACAAATTAACTTTATAAGCACTTACACGAGTGCATGGATCATGCTATCCCTAATAGAACCAAGATGCTATCCTCCAAGAAAAGGAAGCCAATCTGGTGGTCCTCTGCCATAAACAAACTCTACAACAGAAGAAAGAAACTGGTAAAAAATAAAAGTAAGACGCTACTTGGATCCACGAGACAAGAACCTTTTAACCTTTTATTACACACAAAGAACTGAGCGCTTTCACCCACCTCCACCGTGGGTTTCTTCAGAGTTAATAAAATACTGGAGCAGTTACTAATTTATACTAAACAAATGAACAATGAAAGCCAATCACCTTATAGGAAATTATCCAATATACTCGTCTGTCTAATTAATTAATTAAAGATATGTATGTGTAAGTGTGAGTAGTTCAATCAGATAGCCATTGTATGGTTATATAAAAATCACATGTAAAAACATTTAAAATTCTTATACTTATATGAATTCATTGATAAGAAGTAATTAAATAAATACAATATATATAAAAATTTTTGTGTTGTGTGTATGTATTTTTCTTTGCTTTTTTGCAAATTTATCTAAATTTATCAACAAAAATATGTACCTTTGCAAATTTATCTAAATTTATCAACAAAAAATATGTACAATAAATACAATAAATATGCAAAGTATGTAATTCATAATGAAAATGGTCATAACATAAAAAGTGTTGTTACTACCTCAATAAATAGTGAAATAAAATATACATACCTAAGATAAAAATTCACGTAAGAACAACATTTCTTATGTAAAATCATGTGGAATAGATACCAAAATACATATATATAAATAAATGCAATCTAAAAAGTTTTTTAAAAATATGCATTTATTTATATATATGTATTTTGGTATCTATTCCACATGATTTTACATAAGAAATATTGTTCTTACGTGAATTTTTATCTTAGGTATGTATATTTTATTTCACTATTTATTGAGGTAGTAACAACACTTTTTATGTTATGACCATTTTCATTATGAATTACATACTTTGCATATTTATTGTATTTATTGTACATATTTTTTGTTGATAAATTTAGATAAATTTGCAAAAGGTTATAGAAAAATATACATACACACAACAAATTTTTTTTTATATATATTGTATTTATTTATTTACTTCTTATCAATGTATTCATATATCTATTAGAATTTTAAATGTTTTTACATGTGATTTTTATATAACCATACAATGGCTATCTGATTGAACTACTCACACTTACACATACATATCTTTAATTAATTAATTAGACAGACGAGTATATTGGATAATTTCCTATAAGGTGATTGGCTTTCATTGTTCATTTGTTTAGTATAAATTAGTAACTGCTCCAGTATTTTATTAACTCTGAAGAAACCCACGGTGGAGGTTGGTGAAAGCGCTCAGTTCTTTGTGTGTAATAAAAGGTTAAAAGGTTCTTGTCTCGTGGATCCAAGTAGCGTCTTACTTTTATTTTTTACCAGTTTTGTTTTTTGTTTTATGTCGTATCAGAAGAAAGAAACTGTTGCAAAAAAGAGTAAAATCCCATGACTGGAGGAACTCCCTGGTCAACCTCAATAAGAAGCTGAGATCCCTCATAAAATCCTCCAAAGCTAGTTACGAAAACAAAATTGCCAGACTCTAAAGACAACCACAAAGCATTCTATAGCTATGTCAAGAATCTCAATGGCAACACTCAGATCTGCTCTGAGTTACAGCACAATGGCACTAAATATACAGAACCAACTGATACTGCCAACATCCTGGCAGATAGGTTCAGTGCTAACTTTACCCCCTCTCACCCCCTAGAGGGCCCATCTCTATACTGGAAGAATGCAAAGTTCCTGTAATCACGGCTGCACAGGTAAAAAAAACATACTCTCCAAATCCAAGAAAACAGCATCCATGGGACCTGACAATATCCCAGGCTGCATTGTACATAAACTACTGAATGAACTGGCATCCTACCCAAGTATCATGTTCAATCATAGCCTCACCTCAGGCTTTGGTGCCCACTGAATGGTGAACCGCGATGGTTATCCCACTCCACAAAGGGGGTGCCAGGATGGACCCTGGGAACTACCACCCCATTAGCCTGACGAGCCTGGTCTGCAAGGCCATGGAACATATCATCATGGAACTCATAAACAAAGACACTGGTAATCTCCAAACTCTGGATCCTACCCAGTTCGGGTTTGTAAAAGGCAGATCATGTCTCCTAAACCTGACTGACTTCTTTGAAGCAGTCACCAAAGCCATAGATGAGGGTAAGGTGGCTCACACAGCTTATCTAGATCTCGCCAAGGCTTTCAACACCATCCCCCACTCTGGAATTATAGATAAGCTCACTAAACTAGGTATAAATCCCTATGTCACAAGATGGGCTGTCAACTGGCTCACAGACATAACCCACACTGTGAAAGTAGCAGACTCCAAATCCGACTTCAGACCAGTGACAAGTGGAGTACCACAGGGTTCAGTCCTGGGTCCTCTCCTTTTTGGTATCTACTTCTCTGAAGTACAGGCCAACACAGAAGGTCTTTGGCTAACAAAGTTTGCAGATGACTGCAAACTAGGAGCCATAATTGAAACTCCTAATGATGTGGACATACTACAAAAGGGCCTCACTGAGACAGATGCCTGGTGTCAAAGCCATGGCATGAAGCTCAATGCCAAAAATTGTATTGTCATCCCCTTTGGTAAAAACTCTGTACCCATGAATTATCACATAAGTAGTAGTCTACTTAATGCCAAAAGTATGATGAGACCTTGGGACACAGGTGGACAGTAGTCTCTCCTTTGATAACCACATTGCCACAGTGGTCAGGAAATCCTTCTACATGGCTCACCTCATCACAAAAGCTTTCTCATCCAGAAAAAAAGAGGTCATTGCTCCCCTCTACTCATCACTCATTAGACCCATTATAGAGTACAACGCCCCTTTTGGTATGTACCTCACAAAACATCTACAACAACTGGAAAGGCCACAGAAATACCTCACAGAGAGGATTACTGGCCTCAAACAGATGCCCTATGCAGACCTTCTCAAAAAACTCCAGCTTTACTCCGTCGCATATCGCCTACTCAGAGGCGATCTCTGCCTAAGATACAAAGCTATGTCAAACCCAAAGCTGTTGGACATACTCCACTTAAAGAAATCCCAATCCCTCTGAGCTACATGCTCTAGGGACCTAAACCTTGTCACCAGAACATGCTGGAGGGATAGATTCCTGTCCCAGAGACTTCCCATACTCTGGAACAGACTACCTATCTATGTCAAACAAAGCTCATCATTAGCATTCTTCAAGAAAAATTTTGATAATCTGATGGGAAATAGGAAATTCACCCCAGGGATCACTTATGTGGCTCTGCTCGACAGGGGCACAGGAAAAAAAAATTTCTTGGGTGGCAAAAGCCAGGGTACCTTTTTGGCTAGGCTTATATAGGCCCTAGGGCTAATAGCCGAGTACCTACCTATGAACCTATAATGTTTAGCAGAACTCCAGTTTCAATTTAAACAGTGAGAACCAGAGATTATTAAGCATTTTGATCTTGGACATCTAATGCAGCACTGCCTGTGTATTAAGTACGCTATCTTAGAAGTGTGTTTTCTTTTATAAGTAGCCAGGAATTATAAAGATTAGGCTTAGTGTTTTTCTGTTATATCAGAACTTTCCTACTGTACTGTTTTAAGTTTCCGTGTGATCTCTGAACTTTTGAATAGCAGTGTGGTGTAGCAGTATTATCTTCTGGTTTTAAATATTTATTATTAAATATTTTTAAACCCTTTTCAACTGTGGCTGGTTTGAGTAGAGATAAGTTAAGCTCTAGTGTACATTGCATATTTATAGAGTTTATTGTAGAAGGCCACTCTAATAAGCATTTAGACTGTTTAGTCACACTTACCAATTGGATAATAATATTGCACAGTAATAATTGGACATCCTTTTAACGGCCTTTGGGTAGCTGATAATTATTAGCTGGTGGTGGCAATAATTACTACCATATAGTCTGGGTAAAGAGGCATAGCTGGAAAATCTGTCAGCCTTTCCCAGGAGTGTCTGTGAAGCTGTATAAATACTCATCTCAAAATGTGTGTGTGTGTCAGCTACTTGGGCAGGGACACGAAGCACTGGTTGGACAGAGAGGGTACTGTAAATTAGTTTGCCAGCTAGGCTGAGATCTGGACCCTATAGCTGTGCCAGTGGGGAGTCTTATTTGCGACCTGGAGAGCAAGGGAGCAACCAGCCCCAACTGACTGTGGGAAAGTGTACTTTACTGTGTGTATTTGTTATCCTTTCCTCTCATACATGAGATGCCCTCTCTGGTGTTAGTGGTGAGGATTGAGGCTGCTTGATTGCTGGGCTTGGCACAGGCATCACAGGTATCACATACAGAAAGAGTACCAGATCTGCCCTTGCTGTAATGGGACTTGTTTGATCCATTTACTAATCTTAGATAAGGTAAAATTTTAAAGTAGAAATCAATTTCAATGCCAAAAATGGACTCAGTAGATTCAATTCCAGTTTATGATTATACTATACATTAACCCCTGGTGTTATGGAAGCAACTGCAAGCTACCCGTCTTCACTGCCGAAGCCCCAGAGAAAGCCCAGTATTTTTGGACTGTTCCTCAGTTTGCACAGTACAATTGAAAGGTATGCTTTAATCAATACTCCTTTTCATATAGTTACCTACTTAAAAAAAAAAAAAAGGCTAACTGCACATTACTGAGACAAACTTTCCAGCCCCCCCTTTGGGCTACCTTTCTGGTGGTCATCTTTATTCCTGCCACATCATCCTCTCTCTAGTCCCTGTTCCCAGATCTATTTTGCCTTACTGTCCCCTGTACTGCACACACAGTTTTTTTTATATCTCCCTCTAGAACCTCCCATGCAGTACCTATACCAGAGCTCTCTATTTCAGTAGTACTTCACTGTAACCTGTTTTCCCAGTCCCACTGCTGTCATTTTCAACTCCTTTTTGTCAGAATACACATCTACTTTAGGATATTCAATGTATCTTTGCACCTTATTATCTTGTACCTTAACGGATTGCCTTTTGTTGCTTTGTTGTCTACTGCTTCTTGGTTCTACCTGCTATGCGCAGGCTCACTCTGCTCCCCTACCCTACTCCCATTCCCACACCCCCCCACAACAATTTCATTTATACCCCCTCTGCTCCTCCCCATTCCTCAAAACATCCACTCATACAATACCCCTCCCCTTCCCACCAGTTAGCCAATCACACATAGCCACACCTTTCTTCACCAAGTACCACCCCTCCCTTTCCAACCGACTACTCTCTCTTAGCCACTTCTTTCTTCACTATCTACCACTTCCTTACGGACTTCCAGTGGTTATCAACCATCCCTTAAATACTACAGCATGCACCAGACCCACAGTCACAACTCAATGCAACCCCCACAAACTCAAACAATGTCACTTTTACACACAGTCTCTACTACCATTATTATAACAGAGTATCTAACTACGTCATACCATGGACTGAACATTACTATTATCTCCTTACCCACATTAAACACAGCCCAAACAACCAAAAACCCATCCAACTGCTTTAATATCACCATACCACTATAACTCCTCCCCCTCAGAACTCTTTTCAAGTATTATCCCACCCCACCAATACAAACAAGCTAAATTAATAAACGTTGTCATTGACTAAAACCTTCCTCTAGCAGCCACCCTTCTTACCAATGAATTCCTGCAGCTAGCAACTGATGCTCTCTCTTACCCGGTCTCTCTACTAATAAATAGGTCCATCTCTGAGCAATACATCCCCAAACTTTGCAAGATAGCTCATATTATCCCCCTATACAAAGGGGGCATCTCAACACTACTATCAAACTAAAGACCCATTACAATATTGCCTTCTCTTGCAAAAATCCTAAAGAAATGCATACACTCAGAAATCATGCCCCATCTCCTGAACAATACTCTCCTCTCAGACACACATGGCTTCAGACCCAATCATAGCACCACATCTGCCTTAATTAGCTGCACAGTCAACCAGTCAAAAAACAACAGCCTTTACATCTCATCAGTTTTCCTAGACATGTCAAAAGCATTTGACAGCATCTCACCCCGACAACTTCTGGACCAACTTGCCACCTTAAACTTCTCACTCCACCCTATCATGGTTCCATAGTTATCGGTCAAACAGACATCAAGCTGTCAAATAGCTAGACAATATATATTCACTCTTACCAGTCTCTATAGGCATACCCAAAGGTTTCATGCTTGGCCCACTTCTCTTTTCTATTTTTACTAACTATCTCAATTCAGCCACCACACCGGCTAACATTATACAATATGCAGATGATTCTACACTTCTCTGCTCTGTCACCTCAATCCCCGAACTCTTGCAAAAAACACAAAAAGCATTTACAGATGTTGAACACTACCTCTCTGCCAAACAGCTAATACTCAACCCCCACCCATCCCATTAACTATCTACTCCACTACCACCACCAGCAAAATACAGCCCTCTGACCACACAAAACAACTAGGTGTTACCATTGACAAATCCCTCAGTTATGACCTACACATATTCCAAACAATCAAAAAAGTCCACATAAAACTCAGGGCACTCTATACAGCAAAACCATTCCTCACCCAAACCACCAAAATAGCCATTGTCCAAACTCATCTACTATCCACATTGTTATATGCCTCACCAATATTCAGCAATTTAAAGAAAACAAATCTAAACAAAATTGGATGCCTGCTACACCACAACAGCCAGGTTTGCCACCAGCATCCCATACAGAACGCATCACTATTCGTCTCTTCACAAACTAGACTGGCTAGAACTCCCAAACCCATTATGCCTCAAGTAGCCCACAATTTGCCACTCCATCATCTACCTACAAGACAAAATGTCCAGCCCTTAAAAACCTAGTAAAACCTTATACTAGCAATAGAACCCTCCGCTCATCCAACAAACTTCGTCTAGAAGTCTCTAAACCAGTAGCTATGGGGATACCTTATTCTCAAAGCACATCTCCAAACTATGGAACTCAGTACCCCAGCCCATTCTTAGCACAGCTAACCCCTCCAAATTCAAACTTCTTCTCAAGACCCATTTGTCTAAACTGGCTACGTTCCTGCTCTTCACCAGGGTGACCCTTCTGTAAATTCTTATACTATTCATCCTACATTTTAAACTCCCTAACTCTTTCATTCATAACCTATCTCAGTACATTCTTATTACTATTCCTTATATATTTATACTTCCTGACACTCTAATTCATAATCTAGCTCCAACTTATTTTCTGTATATTTTTATTCTATTGATTCACTTGTTACAATGCTACTCCACTTCCCATAAGAGTAAATATATATATGTACTGTTTTGTTTCTGTGTTGTTGAATGCTACTACTAGCAATTATAATACATAATATGCATGACTAACCATGCCTACTGCACTATTTGAATTACTATTTATTTATTTTTTTAATTATTTTTTATTAATTTGTCATTACCTCATTTTGCTCACCGTTTCCTACATAAACCTGTTATTCTTTTTCAGTTCTATCTAACATTAGGTAATGTGCAACTTGGAGCTTTTCTCCCTGGGCCTCTGCTGAAATCAGGCCTTTTTCAGGCACAGACACTTATGGTAAGCAAATGTAAAATAAAATAAATAAGAATATCTCCAAAATAATCTACTGAAAACTACTGTGAATATTTATATATTTACTATGCTTTGTTAATGTCCATGTCATTTGCCTTATGGCCCATGGCGATACTGATCAGGATCTTCAGGCCAACCCACATATCTGGTTATCAAAATGAAAGATATAGAGATGTTAAGGAGGGCAAAATGAGGGCATACATACTCTGAAAATGCCCCTACAATCAATACTGAACGAATTATTATGTAACCATTTGCTGACAGTGAGGAAGGAAAATGAGATACTGACCAACCAGAGATATTGTCCATCACATGTCAGAACTTCTTGGATTACCAAGCACTGCCTCCTGACAATTCTCTAGGTAGTTTCACTCATATTGTTTTACGAACAGGTGGGGTAGTCCATTTATATGGTTTATTACATAGAAACTCATCAGGATGGATAGCATCAGTACAAAATATAAACTAACTGATTAACTGACGGACTACACAGACGTACATGCTTATATCTCAACAGCTTACTACAAAATGGCAGCCAGGCTTACACGTGCTCAGTATTTATACACTTGTGCAAGCCCCTAGGAAGCTTCTTAAGGGTATACATACATATTGATCTACATCCTCCCTCTTTAAAGAATTGCCCACGATATGACATTTAAAAAAAGAAACATTCAATTGTACAGACGATAAGAAATAAACACAACATTCATGTCCAAGTTGCCGTGTTTCTGGAACATGGTCTGGAAATGCAATCTGACTTAGTGATATAGCAATTAGGACTGGGTTTAGCAACAGGGACAGTCATTGGTGAACAGCCTGTTTCAGGTGTTTTGGGAATCTTAACTGGAACACTGGTTGACTCACTCTGAGATAGTCTTTTTCACAGGCAAGATGCTGCAATACAGCCTTGGACACCAGTACTAAATGTTTCCAATTCTGCTCAAATTATATTCCTTTTTGATTCCAAAATGTACAGTCTCAGCTCTGGACATGCACTTTTCACAATTCCAATCCAATCAAAACCTTTTGTCATCTGCATCATCACTATCTCCCCTTCTCATAATGTACTGAGTGGTTTGCTGGTCTTACCATAATAGGACTTCTGGGATAAGCACTTCTTTAACAGATGGGCTTTCAATGATCTGTTGTTCTTAACACATGGAACCAATAATTTACTACTGACTGGTAGTGTGGTTCTGGTTTGTCTCGACAGACATCTCTGTGTAGGTGAACCACGATGTTTATCATGAGGAACATTTCTGAGATTCAAGAAAACATCACTATTGTCTCATTTTGACTTCTCTAGTAATTGTTTCGCACTTTGAACTGCACATTCTGCCAAACCATTTGACTGCGGATACTCAGGGCTACTTGTAACATGAGTAAAGTCCCACTCTTCAGCCAGTCTATTGGATTGTTGACTTGTAAACTGTGTACCATTGACAGAAATAACTTTGTGTGAACTACCATGGACTGCAAAATGATGCTTCATTTTAGTGATGACAGTACTGGACACTAGATTAGGAAGGAGGTCAATCTCGAACCAATTTGAATAAGTCTACTAACATCAAGTAATGTTGACCATTCCATTCAAAAACGTCTGTAGCTACTGTCAACCAAGGTAGTTCAGGAATCTGTGTTAGATGAAGTGGTTCTTTCTGTTGATATAACTTAGTACTATTACACACAGAACAAGATGAAAGTGCTCTGAATATCCTGTGACATAGAAAACCGAAATACTAATACTCTTGCCCTTTTTTTGGGAGCATCAGTTCCTCTGTGGCCAAGAGGATGAAAGATAGTAATATATTCTTGTTGCAAGGACTTTGGAACAATTACCTTTGGACCTTTCATAATACCATTGTCAGACAAAATCTCATCTCTGTAAGGAAAATAATGTTGCACTTCCACTGGTAAGCAAGATTGCTTTAAAGGCCATCATTGAATGATACAGTGGTTGAGCTTCTGAAGAACTGGATCTGTGGCTGTATGCCTTCTAAGTTCATTAGGACATGTGGAACAAAAAATGCTCACTTCCATGCCTTCAAAATCCAGTTTCTCATTTTCATGCTGTTCAGTGGTATTTCTGGGTGATCTGGATAAAATAATCAGCAAGATAAAGAAGACTGAAATTATACTTTTGCAATTTCAACATCATGCGCTGCAATCCAGCAGGAGCTGTATGCATAGGCTTTCTCAAAATAGTAACTAGAGGTTGGTGGTCAGTTTTGATCTGGATAGGTATGCCATAGCCATAAATATAATGATGGAACTTTGAACATGCAAACACAATTACCAAAAATTCTCTCTCTATCTGAGCATACTGCATCTCAGTTTGGGTTAGAGTTCTGGATGCACAGGACTACTGGTCTACCCACTTGAAGAATGACTGCACTAAGACCAAACTTCAAAGCATCACAAGAAAGAGTAACTGGTTTGTGAACATCATAGTATCCGAGAGTAGGTGGAATGGCAATTCTCTGTTTCAGGACATCAAATCCTCTCTGGTGTTGTTCTGACCAGGACCAGGATACGTCTTTGCACGTCAACTCTCTGAGCAGTGCTGAAAGTTGTCTCAAGGCTGGAATGAACTTGCCTAGATAGTTAACCATGCCATGAAAATGTTGTAAGGCTTGAACATTGTCTGGAGCTGGCATCTCAAGAATTGCTGTTTGCATGGAAGGATCTGGTTGTAAGCCTGAACTGGTAAGCAAGTGACCAACAATAAGCTTCTTGTAGCCTGAATTTGCACTTCTGAGGATTCAGCTTAAGACTCACTTCACATGCTCTTTCCAGAACTTTCTTGAGGTTTCTGTCATGCTCTGCTTCACCATTACATCCTACTAGAATATCATCTACTATAATAGTCCACAGATACCAGAAAAAAATTGCTCCATTGCATGCTGGAAGACTTCACTGGCATAATTTATCCCATATGGCATTCTCAAAAAACTGTACCTGCCAAAAGGAGTACTGAAAGTGGTTAGCAATGAAGACTTTCAGTCTAGCAAAATCTGCCAAAATGAACTCTTTACATCTAAGACAGAAAAAAACAGTGGCAGCTGGCATAAGAGCTGCAACTTCTTCAACTGTACACATTGGATGATGAGGTCTTCTCAGTGCTTTGTTCAAATCTCTTGGATCAATAAATATTCTGACATCATCCGAGCTTTTCTTATGCGCAATGACCATGGAGGATACCCATTCGGTAGGTTCATCAACTGGACAAATCACACCTTGCTGCACCATTTTATCTACCTTGGCTTTGACTCCGTTCTGCATAGGCACTGGAACTTTCTGGGCTGGCCTGACAACTAGACTGATCGCTGGGTCTAACTTCATGGAGTACACAGCTGGGAATTTATCTAGTTTGTCTTCAAAAAGATCAGCACAGGCAGGGAAAATAGACTGGGTGAAATTACAATAGTGGTCTTTCAAACTAACATGATGGACTTGCTTATTAAATGAAAGCAGTCCAATTTTCAAACCATCTCTAAGGCCTAACAATTACTGTACATGCCTTTTGATCACATAAAATTGCAAGTCATAGCTGTTCCCAGAAGAGTAACATGATAGCATTACTAAACCTTCAGTTTGAATTTCTTCATGACCATAAGCAACAAGTTTTGCACACTTTGCCAAATCAAGCTTCGCACCAGCACTCAATCTAGCAAATGTTTCTGCAGACATAACATTGCACTTTGAACTTTGAGCTCTGTGGGTCTTCCATTTATCCAAACAGTACAAAACACTTAATTCTTTGCCCACAAATCTACTGCATGGACTGTTTCATTAAGCACAGACACAATATCAACATAAAATGTAGTGTCACAGCTTTCCAACTGATCAGCTTGTCTCTTGGACTATTCCCTTTTAACAAAAGAATGAACCACTTTACAAAATCTTTGAAAATGGTTCCACTTTTTACATCTGTGGCATTGCACACCAAAATCTAAGCACTTTTCTCTTTTAGTTTCATGACTGCCACCACAATTACCACAGTTGACTATGAGGTAGGTGAGGGTACATGTTTTGAGTTTGCTGACTCACCCTTATGCTTCACTGAGACTGTGCGCACTCTGGAATTTGCTAGAAAGGTATAGGGTTTACAAGTGAGTGTTACAAGGCTCACAGTTGCTGCCATGTGTTCGGGCCCATTTCTTTTAACCATGTGCTGCATACTATTAGCTTTAGAAGATACTGGAAGCATGCATTTCTCATTTGTAAACAAATTGGTGTGTTTTTCTGAAAGGTCATATATTTGACAAATCTCAATGGCCTTATTCAAAGTTAAATCACTGTTATTAAGCAAAATCTTTCTCACAGCATCATCTTTAATACAACACCCAAGTCTGTCTTTTATCAACTCATTAAATGACCAAATCTGCATGTTTTAGCTTTGTTTCTCAAGTCAGTTAATATGCTGCAAAAGTTTCCCTAGGCTTTTGATCTCTTGTGCAAAATAAGCACCTTTCCATCATTATATTTGTTTGGGGGTTACACATTTCTCTGAATTTATGTTTTAAGCACTCTGTCTTTCCTTGACTCAGCCAGTACCACTATATGGTGGTTTTCCCCTTCCCCTGCAAACACAGTAGGTACATACACAAATTAACGCTCTCTTTCTATAGCTTCTGAACCAGCTAAATTAAGCACAATAAATGCCTTTTTATTGTCATCTTTATCAAAAAATGCAGCTTGCTTAAACACTCTCCAGTTCTCAGCGATATTACTATCAAATACAAGTGTAGCTGGCTTTCAAAATCCTTCAGCCATGCCAACAAAGTATGCCCAAACACACTGTAAATATGGCCCTTGTAATTATGTACAAACATGCACACACAGCCAGTACTTGCAGTAACATTCAAATGCACAATTAACTATCCTAAATACTGTACTTTGTGAAATATGTTTTGAAATGACTGTATTTTGCAAAATAACTGTACTGTAATACTGAACAAACATGCAAACACTTCATACACTTCAGATATCTTGAATGGCTTTAATTAATGCGAAAAGTAGCTCATAGCGAAAAAATGCAGTCATTTCCCTTATTTTATTCATTTATGTGATTTGGATGTTATTTCAAACATTTTCTGTAGTCATTTCAAATATTTTTATCAATATTTCGGAGTTTCAGACATTTCATTTAACTAGAAATTAGTTTAGAGCATTCTGAGTGCTTTGTTTTATATTTTGCGAATAAAAGGTAATTTAAGTAAGCTCTGATACCTGAAATACATTTCTGACCTGTTTATGTGAGTTATAAGTGCAGTACGGATGATCCATTCCTCTACATTCCTCCAACATTAACTGAGTGCCTCTCGGTCCTGAATCTGGATCCTATTCTGACACCATGTCACTCGACTTGTTTTATAAGTGAAGAAAAACAGGTGGGGTAGTTTGTTTACATGCTTTATTACATAGAAACACATCAGGATGGATATCAGCAGTACAAAATATAAACAAACTGATTAAGTGACTACACAGACATACATGCTTACATCTCAACAGCTTTCTACAAAATGGCAGTCAGGCTTGCACATGCTCAAGATTTATACACCTGTGCAAGCCCCTAGAAAGCTTCTTAAAGAATACATAAATATTGATGTATAGGTAGCATGCTTTTGTTGTAAGCTGTTTACATTCCTGAATAATGACCCCAACTGAGACCAAGCCATTTGGTAACCAATAATTCTCTTGAGAAACTCATTGTGTAGGGTTACTCTCTCCTGGTTTGGCAGGGTAGTATTTTTACAGGGCAGAAGAATATAGATGAAGTACTGCATGGCAGCGCTGTAATCTTACTGCACCAAGACCAGACACTACTGGCAAGCTCTGCTTACAGAAACAATTCTTGCTCCCATTTTAGTACTCTGTAGCTCATGGCTGGCACTTTTACCTAAAAATGTATATCAAAGCACACAGTGGTCATTGATGTAAGGAGAGTCTACTTAAGCCATAGAGAAACTAGAAGTTTACTTTGTATAAATCAGGACTAGCAGGCCAGGTTTACAATTAAAAGGATTTGGAGTAGGTTTGCTAGCAAGTTGTTGGAAGCCATATTCTGCCAGTACAAAACAGGAAAAAAAATGCATTTTGGCTTCCAATAAAAGGCCAAATTCCACAAAGAGTAATAAGTTATGAGACTGACAAGTTGGCTGCATACTGTTGATCAGTTTAATTTCAGCTTTCTGTGTGAAAAAAAGAAACTGAGAAATAAGAGCTAGTAATTCTGACAGCTTGAGAAAATTCAGTCACTGACAAGTAACTGACTTTCTAATGAAATTTAGAGAATCTGAAAGAAAATCATACTGAAAAGATGAAGAGAAAACATTGACTGGAAAGAATCCTGCAGCTGTTCAGCACAACTCCAGCTTTGATACAAGAAATGGCTTTCAGTAATTTAGAGGAAAAAATAAATCAAACATACTCAGAGTTAATTAAAATAAACAAAATACTGAAGGAGTATATCAACTCATATAATAAAAGGCTAGCAGAATAAAAGAAACTTTAGCTAGCTATTCAGATGAACTGATAAGACTGCACAAAAAACAGAGGCTAAAATGAATAAAGGGCTGGCTGAGTATGAGACTTGTCAAGAAGCTCTGTTTTGAAGACAGCAGAATTAGAAGACCGAGCACACATAGAAAACCCAAAATTTTCTGCTGTACCACAGAAACAGGAAGAAACAGACTGTATTAATTGTATGAAAGCAAAAATAAGCAACTGGACTGGTACTCCACAGCAGGGTTTGTTAACTGAAAGGGCATATTGAATGTATACTGCAAACCTGAGCATGAGAATACAGTCAAGACCTGTATTAGTAAAGATGCAATCATATCAGCAGAAAGAGTTGATCCTGACACAACTGTGGCAGAAGGGCAAAGTATCAAAAATTGGAGACAGTAGAGTTTTTGTGGAAAATTTCCTATTCACAGTATACCAGCCAGAAAAAAAGCACATTTCCCCCAGCAATTAGGAAATGCCAAGAGGCAAGTGTAAGATTCCAGCTGCTGTATCCAGCTGTCTTCTGAATATTTTTTTCCCTGAAGGATCAAAGACATAATGCAGAATGGGCTAATTAGGAAATACAAAAGTTTATCTAACAAAAAGTGAGCCATCAAACAGAAGGGGATTCCACTTCTCGTTTTGTGACAATAAAGCTCACAGAGACTTTGCCAGTGAAATGTTTTCCAATCCAATAAAGGAAAATGCTTAAGAGACAGAAAAAAGCCCAGAGTTGACAGAAGAATTGGCAGCATCTTGGACAAAGACCAGCAACACTGAAATTAGTGAATAAATGTGAGATTACAAAGCATGAATCAAATTTGTGAAATATGGCTGTGCAAGAAGAAGGTGGCTGAGAAAGACTGGACTTTTGATGACTTTGATAAACTTGTAGGTGGACTATAAAGCATATACTCCATTTTATGTCATTAATGTTTAGAAGGACACTACAAAGGAAAAAAAAAGTAAATGTAGGTAAAATAACTTTTGTTGTTAATAGAATGTATATAAAACAGTTCATGATATAAATTACATATTGTATAGCAAAACATATTTGTGTAGTATGTAGGCAATGTGGGGGCTGAGGGCGAGTCTCTTCAGTGACTTTTGAAGGTGTTAAAGATAGTAATGTAAACAACTACTTTTTTAGTTTTAAGAAATACAGGTATTACATTGTAAAAAGAGAAAAAGGGCTGGACAAAGGCACGTTTACATTACAATGTTATAATCTTGGGCTGTTGAGGTGGGGGTGGGGGATAATATATGTACAGTTGAGATGTTTTATCTTATTTTTGCATATGTGAATGCCTAGAATAATGTCCTTGACAATCTACAAACAAGTGTTTTCTGTATGCAATTAGGCTTGAAAAATAAGACAAAATGATGAATACCATGAGAAATGCTAAGTATCTTGCATATGCAATGATATTGGCTTTTTTCCTTTAGCAAACAAATGTTCAGTGGGAGTTAAGAGGTATGCAGCTGAAGACAGCTGCACAGTCTGTTCTTACATTTCCATAGAGAGGAGCTGTCTGCAGTTGCAGTTAGTTTTGTGAGTTCTGAGCATTGTTAGCTACGGAAATGCAAAATTCAAAAGGTATAAGGGCAAGCAGATCCAGTAATTTAAAACTTTATTTTTATTGAAGTGAATAAAAGATAGTAACTTTCCTAGCAGCCTTAATATTTCAATACATTTAACAGAACAGTGTAGAATTTAGTTTTATTTAAAAAGTAGCCAGTGCACTTTCTCTTAAGGCTAAACATTACTGTTTTCTGAAAGCATACAAGCTGTTTTTCACATCTGGGAATAGAAAAGACAGTGTTACAACCAAAGAACATCAAGCTGCAGAAGAAGGATGAACTCAATCTAATAAAAAGCACACAGTCCACAGGGATGAGCTCAAGTCATCACAGAGAGACAAAAATCTTTATACTGGAAAATCATTTATTACAGTATAATAACTATAGGGGAATAGCGGTAAGAAAAGAACAGACAGCAATCAGTATAAGTGAGAACAGGTTGTAACTTGTGCTTTAGAATGGGTAATCTTGATTTTAAGTTATGTAATGCCTGTGGATGCAGCAGTTGATTTGGGGCAGTTGTTCCCATCAGGAGGGTTAAAATTAATTTTTTTTAAGATGGACATAGTTTTGTGTGTTAGCTGTAAGTTAACATGTTATAGAGGCATTTTTAATGTTTTTTAGTTCTTTTGTTTGAGGCTTTCATTAAAACAAAAAGTTCTGAAAAATGTGACGCAAGTTCAAACACATGTATAAAAGATCAACCTGCCGAACATTAGTGTGTGCAGAAAAACACAAAAGTTGGAAATACACATTCAGAGAAGCTCACATGTACAACAGGTGGGAACAATAACTTACAATGGCTATGCTATCCATATTAATTTTAAAATGTAAATTGCCTGAAAGGTACAGATAAAAAGTTAAAGAACTGCAGAGTGCAAACAACAATAATGTTGAAGACATTTACAAAGAAAAGACCATATGAATTTGATAAAGAAAGGATTTCAGGATTGATATTCAGCAGAATATCTGGACAAATGCAAAAGAGGAGTAGTTATACTAATTGCTACATGGGTTCCAATAGTGATAGAAGAGGGGAAAATATCATATTCATAGATTTGTGGCAGTAAGGGGCTACTGGCAGTGAGGAGGATTACTCTGAAGTGTATTTATATTCCACCAGAAACTGCTATTACTGAGCTTAAGAATTTTTTTGGGATAAACAATCAGCTTTAAGTAGGGAATATTACTTATAGAGGGGGACTGGAACTTGATTTACAAAAGTGAGGATATATCTGGGGGACCTAGACGGGAAATGCATCTCAGATGACTTTACTGGTAAATTGCTGACACCATGGTGTGCAGGGTCCTGGGTTCAAGACCTGCGAGGGCGGTTTACTAAATCCCAATCCCTCTGTGCCACATGCTCCAGGGACCTTAACTTCATTACCACAATAAACATAACATGCTTCCCATACACTGGAACAAACTTTCCATTCATGTCAAGTAGAGCACTTCACTGGCCCTCTAAGAGAAATCTTGATGAGTGGGTGGGCAATAGGAAGTCCACCTCGAGGATCACTTCAGTGGCCTTGCTTGACAGGGGCACTGGGAACTAACTTTGGGGGGGGGCAGGATGCCAGGGAATCTTCTTGGGCTAGGCTTATGTAGGCTCCAGGGCCGTTAGCCCATTACACACCTATGAAAATATGACAAAAAGGGGGCAAATTTATGAAGAAATTATGAAAATATTTGGCATGGAAAACATGAATTCAGTAGTAGGATCTAGGAGATAATTTGCATATTACCCAATGTTCAATAACTGAGATAGACTAGACAGAAAGTGTATTTTCACAGGAACATGTGCATTTAATTGAAAGCTTTGACACACATCCAATAACTATTTTAGACCATGCACCAATAAAAACTAAGATAGAAATGCAGGGTAATGAAGTAAACATGAAACACTGCTTTCTCACCTACCTCTTAAAAAGAGGATTTTAAGGGATGTGTAGTGGTTGAGCGTTATTAGAGACGACAAAAGTTAAAAGTAGTGAGTGGAATAAAATGAAAATGGAGTTAAAATAGGATAGAATTAAATGAAAGAGAAAAAGGGTTGAGAAGTAATAGGAATTATTTAGAGGAGCTGACAAAGATTAAAGTACTACGGAATATCACATAACAAGAAGAGGTGCAATTGCAGAATGCTAAAAGAGAAAATAACGGAATATCTGGGTAGTATGCATGAGTTTACAAAGACTGCTGTTAAATCATTTTTGATAAGAACTCCAAAGCACAAACACTTTTAGCAAAACAACTTAAACAGAAAGTAGAAATGGTCATCGCTAAACTTAGGAAGCCTATAACAATAAAATAACTAGAGATCCTTTAGATTTATTAGAGATATATTGGAAATGTTATGAAAAATTGTATAAAGCAGATAAATATGGAAATCAAGAAAGAGCACAAATGGAAATATTTATGGAAGATTTAAGTATGCTAAGTTAAGAGGTAGATGATGCTCAACAATTAACAGTTGAGACAGGAGAGGATGTGATGAAGACATATAATCAATCTGCAGAAAAGTCTCCAGGAACAGATGGTATTCCTATGGAAGTTTGGAAGGAAGGAGGGAAGAAAGCGATAAAGATCTTGAAGGTTTTGTTTAACAGGGTTTTAAAAGGAGGGGAACCACCTGCATCTTGGAAGAAATGTGTGATGGCTGTAATACCTAAACATGGTAAAGACCCATCAGACCAAACTTCATATAGACACATTTCAATTTTACGCTACAATTATAAAGTGTTTATGTCTATAATTGTTAAAAAAGAATGGTAAAAGTGTTGCAAAAAAAATATATGGATCATTATGATTTTGTTGAGGACATTTGACAACATTAACAGAACAATAATTATCCAGAGGGAAGCAGAATATAAGAAAATACCACTGTTAGTGGGTCTTGTTGCAGAGAAAGCATTCAAAAGACTAAGTTTGGATTTTATGAGGGGAAAGGAAGCATTTGCATTCCCTGATACAATAAGGTTAATTAGGAGGATATATGAGGGATCAGAGGCAAGAATAAAAGTTGGAGAGTTCCTCTCTGATAAATTGTGTCTGAACAGAGGAACAAGGCAGAGTGCCCTATTTCCTCTTTGTTGTTTACTTTATTTTTAGAGCGAATGGCAAAGAAAAAAAGAAGTTATGTTCTTACCATAACGTTCCATGTGAGATGTTCATCTCGCCTTCTTGTTCCTACACGTGGGTTCGGAGACGATCCCTCGGCTCCAAGTGAGCCGCTTTTCAAGCTCAAACTCTCAGAGAAGCTCGAGACACAGTATATATCCCATGATGCTCTACTGTAAACCCCAGATCTAGTACGCTGCACCCGAAGACAGCCTAAAAAATAAGCACTGCAGTACCTACCTATCTAGGTACCTATAGATCTGCAGAAAGGAAAAAACAGTCTGTCTTAAGAAGACAGGCTGACAAGACCAACCAATCCACCAAGACAACCATTCTTCTCACTAGGAGGGGGAAAGTGGGAGGGAATGTAAGAGCAAAAAGGTGAGATGAACAACTCACATGGAACGTTATGGTAAGAACATAACTTCTTTATGTAAAGTTGTTCTATCTTGCCGTTTTGTTCTTACACGTGGGTAGCGTCCCAAGCACCCTAATCCTGGGCGGCTCAAGGGAGAACATTCCTGAGCACAGTGGAACCAAAGGAAGCCCTGTCCCTGGAGGCCCTGTCCACTTTGTAATGAGTGATAAATGTGTGAGGTTTGGACCAAGTAGCAGCTGCACAGATGATATCCAAGGGTAAATGAGCTGCATGAGCTAATGACATAGAAACAGCCCGGGTAGAATGGGCTTTGAGATTAGTCGGTAATGGCTGATTAGTGGAGGAATAAATGAATTTAATGCAATCAGAAAGCCACTTAGATAATGTGACTTTTTATACCGCAGAACCTTCTTGTTCTCTGTGTAGGAGACAAAGAGTTGATCAGATTGCCTAAAATCTTTCGTTCTGTCCAAGCAGAATCTCAATCGTCTGTGAACATCAAGCTTGTGTAACATATAGTCCAGTCTGTTGGTATGATGTCTAAAAAAAGTTGGGAGCTCAATGGACTGATTTATGTTACTTTCTGAGCAGACCTTAGGAAGAAAGGTAGGATTTGTCCTGAGGGACACCCTATCAGAGTGGAAGATCAAATATGGGGGCCTGGAAGATAGAGCTTGGAGTTCAGAGACCATACGCGCAGATGTAATGGCTACCAGAAATATTGTTTTCCAAGACAGAAACTTCAAATCACAAGATGACGCGGGTTCGAAGGGGGTAAGCATCAATTGGGATAAAACAAGATTCAAATTCCAGGGAGAAACAGGGTGTCTGACAGGTGGTCTGAGATGGTGGGTCCCTTTCAAAAAGGCTTTACATAGTCTGTGGGACATGATGTTAGATCCGTTAAACCCTACATGAAAGTTGGAAATGGCAGTCAATTGAACCCTTATGGTGGCAGCTGCTGCGCCATCATAGAACAAGGAGGACAAGAACTCTAATATTGTATGAATAGGTGCAACATATGGGTCAACATCGTGGTGAGAAGCCCAGTGAACAAATCATTTCCATTTGCTATTATATAGCTTCCTGGTTGACAGTTTATGAGAGGAAACTATAATATGTTGGACCGCGGGAGACAAATCTTGAAATGAGTCAGAAGGTCTGGCACTGGGTCCAGAGCCCATGGTTCTTCCACTTGATACTTCTGTAAGAAGGAGAACCAAATCTGACGAGGCCAAGATGGGGCTATCAGAATAACAGTCCTTCCCAGACTTTTGGCTTTCTGTATGAACTTGGAAATTAGAGGAAATGGCAGGAAGGCATACAGGAGGCCCGGGGGCCAATCGTGTACAAGCACGTCCCTCGGGTTGCTCCCTGGTGGGGGATAAAGTGCAAAGTAGCTTCTGCATTTGGCATTCATTGCAGATGCAAACAGATCGCAGCAAGGCTGGCCCCACCTGTGGAAAATCTTGTCCGCCACCTGTTGTTTGAGGGACCACTCATGAGGAAACAGGATGGCCCTGCTCAGTTTGTCCGCTATCACGTTGGATGACCTGAGATGTGTGTTGCTATCAGAAAGCGCCTGGTGGATACAGCCCAGTGCCAAATTCTTAGGGCCTCTCAGCATAAGGGGTACAATCTGGTTCCCTCTTGCTTGTTGATGTACCAGACTGACATGCTGTCCATCTGAATTGCAACTGTCCCTGGAGGAAGACAGTCGTGAAAGTGTTGCAATGCCAGGAACACAGCTCTCAGCTCCAGGACATTTATATGCAAATGTGATTCCATGCTCGACCAAGTACCTTGGACAGTCTTTCCCTGAAATAGCCCCCCCACCCTATCAGGAAAGCATCCTTGGTCACTGTGGGTTGGGGAAGAACAAGGGGACGTCCGACTACTATCTGGTCGCTGTTCAGCCACCAATTGAGATCCTTCTTGCAAAGATTTGTTAACAGAATCTCATGCGACATGGGCAGTTGTTGGTAAGACCATTGTGTGAAGAGTAACCACTGGAGTATCCGCATGTGCATGCGCCCCAACAGGACTGCTATTAGCGTCGCTGCCATTGTGCCTAACAGCTTCAATATCTGGGATGCAGGAGCTTTGTTCTGGGTCAACAGATTGGACAATTGACTTCTTAGGGATAAGATTCTTGTTTGAGGCAACCTGATCCTTGAATCGACAGTGTCTAGCTCTGCACCTATAAAGGTAATACGCTGCGAGGGTGATAACGCAGAATTTTCATAGTTTAAGGTTATGCCCAACTGTGAACACAGGTTGATAGTGTAGTCTCTTGCCTGAATTAATTGATGCCTGGAGGTGGCTGTAAGGAGCCAGTCGTCCAGATATGGAGACACCCAGAATCCTAAGCGTCTCAGGTGAGCTGTGACCACTGCCATACATTTGGTGAACACTCTCGGGGCTGTGGTGAGACCAAAGGGCAGGGCTCTGAATTGGTAATGACTGGCCCCCAGCCAGAAACGCAAGTGATCTCTGGATGATCATGTTAATTTTGATGTGGTAGTAAGCATCCTTGAGATCTATAGAGTACATCCAATCGCCCATTTCTAGAAACGGAAGTATCGATTGAAGCATGACCATCCGGAACTTTTCCTTCTTAACGAAGGTGTTAAGTTTGCTGAGGTCTAATATGGGCCTCCAGTCCCCTGTTTTCTTTGAAACTAAAAAGAACCTTGAGTAAGTTCCGGATCCTATCTGGTCCGCCGGGACTGGCTGAATGACTCTTTTGTCTGCCAGGTTTTGAATCTCTATGGCTGCTAGTTTTCGCAGACTGGGTGGAACGTCTGGAATACTTGTACACATGGGAGGGAATTTTGTAAAGGGAATGTAGTAACCTCTGAAAATTATGCTTTTTACCCAAGAATCTGTTGTAATGTTTAGCAAGGCATTTGGGTATAAAGCCAAGTGACCCCCAACCGCATCCAGAGCAGGACAGCCGGGCTTCCTTTCAGGAACTCTGATAGGGCTTACCAGAGAACTGCTCCCCGTCACCCTGATTTTGCAGACCCACTCTGCCATTTGGGTGGCGTCTTCCATTTTTATCCCCTCCTCTCCCCCTAGAGGGGGTATCGGTAGGTGTGTTCTGGAAAGCTCCTTGGGGCTTTTGAAACCACATTTTTCCACTTCGTTGCCCTTTGGGGTATGGTCTAGTTGGAGTGGAAAAACGGACTCCTGCAGCAGACAGAGTCTTTCCTTCTTGTTCACACCTAGTAAGCGTCTCCTTAACTTTTGGCCCGAACAAGGCGGAACCATCGAATGGGGTAAGACTTGAAGGCTTCCGCAAAGGAGCAAAGGCGCATCCAGGACGGTCTCCGAAGAGCTTTCACTGAACCTGCCTCCCTACTCGATCCATCGGCGGCATAAGAAATGAGCCGCATGGATGAGTTGACTATAGAATTGACGGTGTTGAGTTGCGCAGTCACTTTCTCAGAAACTGCATCAGCTGTGTTACCCTGTAGAGTATCTCCCAGCTCTTTAAGGAGATCTCGTTGAAAGCGGGTAAAGTGGGTTAGGTAGTTAAGTGATCTCATGGAAAATGCCGCAGAACTAAATATGCGTTTCTCCCATACCTGTCCATCGTCCTAGAATCCCTATTAGGAGGATGGACAGAAGAAGAGGTTTCCGACTTCTCTTTCTTGGTGGCTGCCGCCACCACCATGGCATCAACTGGGACTCCCTTGGTAAGTAAGGCCTTGCCAGCAGGGAAAGTAATGAACTTGTTAGGCCTCCAAGGGACCGGTTCCACTGAATCAGGGGACTCCCACGCCCTTCAAGCAACCAAATCCATTAGGTCGTTGAAGGGAGGAGTGACCCAGGAAGTGGATGGTTGAGACCCAAAGGCCTTCAGTACCGACTCATCCTCAGTAGGGGCAAGGGACTGCCAATCACCCCTCTGCCTTAAGATCTCCAATATGTCTGCAAATGAGACATCCTCTGAGGGGGATCGTGGGGACCCTTCTGATTCCTCCAAGTCGGTATCTGATGTCAGGGATTCCTGTGGAGAATCCAAGTGCCTCCTCTTGCACAGTCTCTTCCTAGGTACTTCATCAGTGGGAGCGCCCGGTGAAGTCCCTGTAGAGGAGGGGCCGCCCAATGGGGATACCTGAGGTTCTGGGTCTCGACACTTGGTAGGGACCTGTGGGGAAGAGACAGAACGTGGCCCTTTAGGGGGAGGGGAAGAAAGATCCGAAGAGGTAGTGGTCTTAAAAGACATGACCTTCCTCACTGCATCAAAGACACCAGAATCCTGGTCAGAGAAGTCTGTCGGCTCCGAAGAGGCTGGCAGCCCTCCCCAAGCCAAGACCCCGCGCTCCAATCCAGAGGATGGAGCCGAACGCACCTGCGCCAAAGCCCCGAGGGGAAGGGTCAGAACCAAAGTCTCTGTCTGACTCTCCACCCCGGAGCCAGCGAGGGGGTGTCTGCTCTGAGACTCCCCGGTTGGAACAGAGGAGATCAAGGTCGACGGAGCCGAGGGAGCTGGATCGAATCTCGGCTCTGAGGGCTCTACCAACATCGGTTCTCTCTGCCCCGGCTCCGAGAGTTCGATTGGCTTTAGAGGAGGAGGAGTAGAGAGTAGGACTGGGATTTCAGGCTTTGAAGCCAAGTGGCTCAAAGCGGAAAGCATTTTGGCCAGGGCCGGGTTCTCTAGCAATCTCTTAACCACGCAGTCCAGGTCCACATCAGATAACCTCGAAGGATGGGTCGAAAGGGCCGAAGACGGCACCGATTGAAGAATTGAAGACTGAGGAGTCTCCAACACCGGATCCACAACTGGACTCTTGAGATAAAGGTTCGGTACACGGTTCCAAAGGCTGTGCAGCCGATGATCAAACCATACTAGAGGAGCTCGGAGCAGAGGACTTGGGCTCCGAAGACCCCTTGGACTACTTCGACCCCTTCGAAGCCTTGGAAGAAAGGATGGTCTTGTCCAGTGCAGCCTGAAAATCAGGCATCAGGAGTCCTCTATCCACCAGCTTCCTACGCCTTTCCAGAAGAACCCTTGCGCTAAAGGAGTGGGAGATAGAGCACACTTCCTGCAAATTAACAGATCCTAAACAGTACACACAGGTGGAGTGGTTGTCCGTTACAGACATTTTTTGGCCACACACACACCTTTTGAAAACCTTTTGCTTCTCTGACATTTTAGAAAAAGAGAGAGGAAATATATATGTTCAGATCCCTGAACTCAAAACTATGAGTATATTAAACACAAAAAAATGTTATTCAACTATTTTTTAATATTAACTCTCTACAGAACTAGCTAATCTCTAAATGTTCTACCTAATTTTAAACTACCACTAATAAAATTAGCACACACAAAGGAGCTGACAGAGCCCTGTCACGCCCAAAAAACAAAGAAAGGCCTAGAAAAAACAGCTGTTAAGAAAACACTCCAAAAATATACCAGTCTATACACTAACTCTAACTAAACTCTATTTTTTTAAAAACAATAACACTAGCTAACACTACAAGAGAAAAATATTTTTTTAAATATTTTTAAATATAGAAAAAAATAACACTGGCCCGAGCTTCCTCCGACGAGTCTGTAGATCCGTTGCAGCGGCAAACTAGATCTGGGGTTTACAGTAGAGCATCATGGGATATACTGTGTCTCGAGCTTCTCTGAGAGTTTGAGCTTGAAAAGCAGCCGAATCGGCTCCGAACCCACGTGTAAGAACAAAATGGCAAGATAGAGCAACTTCACATTAAGGCACTCAGAAATTCAAGGATATAATTGGTATGGCAATGAAGAAAAGTTTGCTTTATTTGTACCAGATAAATCCAGAAAAGGAGATCTCAGTGTTGTGGAACATTTTGAGACAGTTTTAAAAAGTGTTTTTGTGCTGTAAAATTAATGAAGATAAAACAAATCTATAATTGTAAATTAGGTACCCACATGTGAATTAGTTCGGCAATATCTCTATTTATGGGGACAAAGTATTTAGGAGCATGAATTTGAAAGGTACTTGTTATGGCAGCTAAGGGTACATGGGAAGTGACTAAGCAAAACATAACACAAAAACTGAGAAACTGGATGCACTTATTTATGTTTACGGATAGTAAGATACAAGTACTGAAAATGTTTAGTCCCATTAGTTTCAATTACAGGTTAGGTCCTATTTTTACCAACCAGAGGAGACATTGTGGGTAATAATAAAGAGTTGAAGGAATTTATCTGGGAGGGTTAAGTGAGGTAAGTTTATCCTTTCAATAATATCTGGAAGTATACAGAGCTAAGTATTTTTTTTTTTTGGTTCTTCAGAATTGTGTACTGTAAATTGTTGCTGGACTAATTTTATTCAGAGTTGTGCACTGTTATTTTTTATTCAGATCTCTGCTGAAAGTGTTTTGTCCCACCCACCCTCTGTATTTCTGGTTTGTTGTTAAAATTCGGTGGCTTTTGCAGTTGCCCACCCCACTGTTGATTTGATCTGGGACACTCCCCCCAGTTCCATCGCTTTACTACATTCTACCTAATACACTCCTTCTGCACTTGTTTTTAGTCATTTTAAATTTAAATGCATTTCCTAAACTGTGTTTGGTCTAACATTGCTACATACTCAAGTGTGCTAGCTTGCAATGCATTTGAATTGTTTTTACTGCTGTTTTAGCTACTTTTCTGTAACAAAAAAAAAAAAAAAAAAAAACTGTAAGCCTGTTTCCTACCTTTCCTGTAACTAGTGTAGTCCAGATACAGATTTGCTGAATCCAGGACTGTATGTAAGCTTCTGAGCCCCCCCCTCAAGCCTTTCTGTGTTGGAGGGAAACCTTCTAGCTTCTCAGTGGGAGTGGTAAGCACTAGGTAACCGGTCTACCACATAAGAAGTGGTTCTGGCCCAGTACTTATTGGCCGTCTGGGCAATCTTTTCCATCTCTCTCAACTTTCTGATTTGAAGGCCCACATTTGCCCTTGTTTATTTCCTGTAACTAGTCTAGTGCAGATGCAGATTCTTAATTTTAGCACTTGAATTTGCTTATTCGTGCTCAGCACTTGTTCAGAACTTGTTGTAAGCACTAAATAAGCTACTAATTACTACAGCACTCAACCCTCCTCATTACCTAAAGGAAAACAGTTTTTGCATTTACTTTCATCACTTGATTAGAGAAAAACAGCTCTTGTACTCACTTTCCTCACTTATCTAGAGGAAAATAGTTTTTTATTCAGGCATGTCCAAGGGTCAGCTCCCAGTGTTCTCTCCTGTCTATCTGATGAAGCTGGGCATCTTGGGGCAATGCAGAAAATGCCTCATGTATACAGACAACCCTCCTCTCCTACCACCCAACACTACAACCTGCGAGAGATGCACTTATCTAGCCAAACTGGTGGTAAAGCTCTCTCCAAGACTGAACTTGACATTCACAGGAGAAGATAAACACTTGCACCACACCACACTTATCACATAGTCTCACTAAATCAACACCACCAAAATCCACACATAGAAACACAAAAACATTCACAGAGGCTGTCAATAATAATCTGCCCAAGCAACAGAGACCTCCATAGCAGAAACACAAGCAACTTCCACCCTCCAACACAACCCAAATGACACATAGCCCAAAGACTCAGTGTGCCACTCAACCACAGCCAATAAGGCAAAACAACGTATCCAACACACTAGTCATAGGTGCCTCTATAGTCAGGCACACTGATGTCCCACTCACCAGGCTAAACAAGGAGAAGGTTACTGTCAGCTGCCTGTCGGGTGCCAAGATCCGCTACATAACCCACGCACTCAGGTCACTCCACAACAAGTACAACTATGACTCTGTCATTGTCCATGTTGGTGTGAACGACCTGAAACGTACCTCCCTGGACTATATGAAAAGAGACATGGAAGAGCTCTCCGATCCTGTAGCCCAGGCAGGTATAACCCTAGCCCTGAGTAGCATTCTGCCATCGCCTAGAATGATACTGCAGTACAAGGACAAAATAACTGACTTATTGGCTAAGCTTCTGGTGTCATTCTAAGTGTATCCAGTATCTGTCTGCTTGGGATGAGATGGTCGACAGACCACGATGCTTTGCCAGAGATGGCCTGCACCTGTCACCCCTGGAATTCCAGATGCTGGTTAAGGTTCTTGCCGCCCCCATATTGCCTTTTTTAGGCAAAATTCAAATGACAAATTCACCACCGTAACAGGAACAGGCAAGCAAAAATTGAGGGTAATGCTACTCAATGCTAGAAGTCAAAATCTCAAAATGCACTAACTCGAGGCACTCCTTAAAATGGAGAACATCGTTATCTGTGCAGGGACTGAGACCTGGTTCAAGGCTCCAGAGAGCACCGCTGCACTACCAGGCTATAAAGTACAGTTTTGTACCTACCATAAATGTAGATGTTCGAGTGCTCATACAGCTGCAGTCATAACAGATGGGTTATCCTGCCGTCAGGCGGGCCCTCGGTCGTCTGAATTCCAAAGTCTAGGTCCGGCGTCGGTTGTCGTCGCTTCCTCCCGGACGTCAGTGCGGCAGGGGTATAAAAGAGGCAGCCAACACCATTTTCTTCTGTTTTTCTTGCCCCAGATGTCAGGTGCCCCCAGAAGGAAGGCAAACATAATGTTATGCAAAAATGCAATGTTGATAAATCAAAAACAGTAGTTGCAAGCAAATACACCATAAAAGAATACCCCAAAAGGTTATATGAAAAGGGTTTGTCATAAGGCCTGTCCTGAGAGGGGTTGGAGGGAGGGAAACCTGGACTGCAGCTGTATGAGCACTCGAACATCTACATTTATGGTAGGTACAAAACTGTACTATGTTCATCGTGCATACAGCTGCAGTCATAACAGATGGGTAGAATCCCAAAGCTAAGTAAGGGTGGTAGGTACTAAATGGAACTAGGAGGGGCTAGGATGCCCTGCAGGACTGCTGTGGCAAAGCCCGCTCTAGATTTAGAGTATAGTGGGAGGTGATAGTGCTTGGAGAAAGTGTGCACTGAACTCCAGGTGGCTGCTTCCAAAATATCCTTGGTAGGGACCCCCCTGAGGAAGGCTGCAGAGGTAGCTGTGGCTCTGGTGGAGTGGGATCTGATGCATGCAGGCACAGTTTTTCCATGAAATGAATAACAAAAGCGTATGCAGTGGGCTATCCATTTTGAAATTGTCTGTTTGGAAATAGCCTTTCCTTGAGCACCTGCAGCATAGGACACAAAGAGTTGCTCAGATTTCCTGAATGGCTTTGTCCTGTCCAAATAATAACGAAGTTGTCTGTGAATGTCCAAGGAATGTAGTAGTCTTTCCCCTTTGTTTTGTGGATTAGGATAAACGGTAGGTAAGTGGATAGTCTGATTCAAAGCTACACTGGATACTACCTTTGGCATAAAGGAAGGGTTGGTTTGTAAGGAAACTCTGTCCTGATGGAAAATGATGAATGGTTGCACATCCATGAGGGCCTGTAGCTCCGAAACCCTGCGAGCTGAGGTGATAGCCAAAAGAAAGGCTGTTTTCCATGACAAGTACTGTAACTCTGATGAAGAAGCTGGCTCGAAGGGAGGAAGGGTCAGCTTTTCCAATATGAAGTTGAGGTCCCAAGCAGGGACTGGTAGTTTCCTTGGGAGTTTTATATTCTTTGCCCCTCTGAGGAACTGCCTTAACACAGGATGAAAGAATAAAGGAGGATCTGTGTTGTATTGTGCAGAAATGGCTGAAGCATGGATCTTGATGGAGGAGAATGAAAGTCCATTGTTTAACATCTCAGCTAGGTACTGTAAAATTTGAGGTATATTTATTACCCAAGGATTCTGTCCCTTCTTTTGATTCCAGGCACAAAATCGTTTCCATTTGGCGGAGTAGGCCTTTCTAGTAGAAGGTCTTCTGGCCTCCAAGATGACATCCTGCACCTCCTTGGAGAGGAGAAACTGTTGGGAAATCAAGGAATTCTCCATGCAGCTAGATTTAGAGTTTTGAGGTAGCTTTGAAGAGTTTTGTAGTTGTGCTGGGACAACAGAAGAGGGACTAGAGGTAGGATCCATGGTGGGGAATGTGTCAGGCTCTTCAGGAGCGGATACCAGGGTTGTCTTGGCCAGTCTGGAGCAATAAGAATCATTTTCGGCCTCTCTGCTCTGGCTTTTAATAGAATTTTGGGCAGCAGAGGAAGAGGTGGGAAGGCATAGACCATCAATGTTGCCCAATTGAAGGAAAGTGCATCCACTTTCCAGGCCTGTGGATGAAAGGTCCTTGAACAAATTTTTTTTTTTAACTGGCAATTTCTGTGGGTAGCAAAGAGATCTATGTCTGGCTGTCCCCATGCCTGAGTTATATTTGTGAAAATTTGAGGATGCAACTTCCATTCGTGTGGATCTGTCATATTTCTGCTTAGGTTGTCTGCCAGTGTGTTTTCCTTCCCTGGCAGGAATTGTGCCTGTAGTTGAATTTTCAATTCCAGTGCTGTGTTCCATAGGGTCATGGCTTGCCTGCACAGGGGGTACGAATGAGATCCCCCCTGTTTGTTTATGTACCACATCACTGTGGTGTTGTCTGTCCTTATCAATAGCTGGCCTGGATGCAGTAGGTCTTTGAAGGTCATTATAGCCTTTTGCACGGCTAGCATTTCCATTTGGTTGATGTGAAGGAGCTTCTCTTTTCGTGCCCATTTTCCCTGAATGCACTGATCTGTCATGTGTGCTCCCCAGGCGTAGTCTGAGGCGTCTGTTGTGATAATTTGAGTTGCTTGAGGTACACAGAAAGGAAGACCTGTGTTTCTTTGGCAAGCTTGACCCACCACATAAATTCCTTTTGAAGGCATGGAATGAGTGGTATAATTGCTTCCAAGCTGTGGCTGTGTTGAGACCATAAGTTTTTTAGGTACCATTGAAGTTTCCTCATATGCAGCTTTGCACATAGGATTAGTAGGATGCAAGATGCCATGAATCCCAGAGCCTGCAGGACTTTCCTTGCAGTTAGCCTGGTGTAAGTTGCCATTTTTCTGAAGTATTGAGACAGTTGCCCTTGCTTGTCTGGCGTGAGGTAGGCCATCTGGGTGGTTGTATCCAAGCTGGCACCCAGGAAAATTATTTGTTGAGAGGGTATTAGTTTTGATTTCTTTTTGTTGACGGTGTATCCCAGGAAGTTCAACAGTTTTATTACAAATGCCAGGTGCTGCAGTAGTATGTCCTTGCTGTCCGCTTGGATCAGGCAGTCGTCCAGATATGGGTAGATTTGTATCCCTTGTAGTCTACAGAAGGTGATTACTGATGCCAGGCATTTCGTATACACTCTGGGCACAGTAGATAAGCCAAAGGGCAATGCAGAGAATTGGTAATGGGTTGAACCTGCAAGAAATCTGAGGTATCTTCTGCAATCTTGTCTGATAGGGACATGCAGGTATGCCTCCTTGAGGTCCAATGTTACCAGCCAAGACTCCTTGCCCAGCATGGGAAGAAGCTGCTGTAATGTGAGCATCTTGAATTTTGGCAACTGTAGATATGTGTTTAGGATGGATAGGTCTAAGACAGATCTCCAATCTTTGTCTTGCCTTGGTACCAGGAATAGTCTGGAATAAAACCCTTGACCTTGTTCTTTTGCATGTACCTCTTGAATTGCTTTCATGTCCATGAGAGCTGAAATTTGTTTTTGTGCCTCTGCCCTTTGATTTTGTGGCAGGTTTGGCATGCCTCTCATTTTTGGAAGAGTGTGAAAGTGGAACCTGTAGCCTCTGTCTATAATGCCCAGAATCCAGGTATGCCTCCTTGAGGTCCAATGTTACCAGCCAAGACTCCTTGCCCAGCAAGGGAAGAAGCTGCTGTAATGTGAGCATCTTGAATTTTGGCACCTGTAGATATGTGTTTAGGATGGATAGGTCTAAGATAGATCTCCAATCTTTGTCTTGTCTTGGTACCAGGAATAGTCTGGAATAAAACCCTTGACCTTGTTCTTTTGCAGGTACCTCTTGAATTGCTTTCATGTCCATGAGAGCTGAAATTTGTTTTTGTGCCTCTGCCCTTTGATTTTGTGGCAGGTTTGGCATGCCTCTCATTTTTGGAAGGGTGTGAAAGTGGAACCTGTAGCCTCTGTCTATAATGCCCAGAATCCATTTGTCTTTTGTAACAATATGCCAATTTTTTGAGAATAATGTCAGTTTTCTACCCAAAGGTGCTGCCATTAAAGCTTTGCTTGGCAGGTGTACGGGGAAGTCATTGTGTCCGTTTTCTAAAGGACTGTGATCTATCTTCTCCACCTCTTGGGGTTGGTGCTTGCCACTGTCTGGCTCTGAAAGATCCTTGAGGTTGCCCTCTACCCCTTGTTCGCCTGTATCTGCCCCTTTGAGGTCTGTCCGTGGCTGGAAAGGACCAATTATTTGAAGGCCAGTTTCTGCTGAAACGTGGAGGCTGTACCTGCAGGAAATCTTTCACTGTTTGCATTGATTTCGCTTTTTCCTCCATTTTCTTTAGCACCTCCTCTGCTTTAACACCAAACAATACATCTTTTTGAAGAGGTGCATCTAATAATTTAGCTTTGACATGATCTGGCAAGGTTTGCTCTTTGAGCCAAGCATGCCTACGTATAATAGACCCCGTAACAGCAGCTCTACATGAGGCCTCTAAAGCATCAAAACCACACTGCAAGGTATGTTTACCCACTTGCTCTGCACCATGCAACAAATCCTGCAACTCTTTTAAATCTGGTTGTTCTGGTTGTGTCATCTTGCTTTTCAGCTGAGATATCAAAAACTGTTGATACTTTAACATATGGAACTGACAGTTTAATGCCCTCATGGTTAAAGTGGCCGCAGTGTACACCTTTCCCCCCCACCTTTCTAAAGCTCTGGAATCTCTCTCTCTGAAGGTAATGGGTTTTTAGCAGTAGAGGCCTTAATTCCCTTGGGACCCTGTGAAATAGTTTCTGGGTCAGCAGTATGGCTTTTATATAAAACTGGTAAGAATCAGGAACCTGGTAATACCTGTCTGGTTTAACAGGAGCTGGAGGCAAAGAATCAGGATTAAGGCTGGCTTCTGTGTACACATCATCCAATATATCTAAAACAGGAGGGATAGCCAGTGGCCTATGTTGGGGGAGCAGAAGAAATTCCCTGAGCCTTTTCTTGGAATCTGAGTAATCTTGGCCTTCCCTGTGAAAGTGTTCCCTCAATGTATGCAGGGTTTCCCCAAAAGAGAAGTCCTCAGGGGGGGAGACTGAGGGAATAGACTCCTCTGCATCAGAGTCTTTGAATGGAGAATAGGCACAATCCTGGTCCTCAGATAGTTCTGAGGTAACAGAAGCTTGATCTGAGGAAGGGTAGTCTTCCTCTAATCTGGGCCTTTTGTCAGAGGGGGGTTGAGAACCCCTGATAAGAGTAATCAAATCCTCAGCCATTTTAAGCATCTGTTTTTTAGGCATGGTGCCTTGAGAGGGTGTCTGAGGAACCTGATTTTTGGTTTTCATGGCTGTTTTAGATTTAGTGAAGGCTTTAATAGAGACGGAGGAAGGCCTGAAGACCCCTTGAGAAATGGCAGGCCTGTCTAAATTCTGAGTTTCCCCGCCAGGAGTGGCGTCGGTATCTGTAGCAGGAATGGGGGCCGAGGAACCAGCGACCTCGGGTACTGAAGACACCGGTAATGCATTGTCATCGGTACTCAGGGGCTGCGTAGGCGCCTCGCTGAGTACCGGAGAACCGGTAGTCGGCCTTAGCGTGGTATCAGTAGGTGGTGCGGACCTCATATGTCGGTCCTTATCTTTGCGTTTTTTGCTCAAAACTGGAGTCGGAGTATCCGACGACATAATATAATTAAATTTTTTGCCAAAAAAGTGAAGGGCGAACTCCGCCCGACGCTTAATAGTGCGTTTGTTGAATCTAGCACAAAAACGGCAGGCCGAGACGTCGTGGTCTGGGCCTAAGCAAGGTATACAGTAAGAGTGGAAATCCTTATGCGGTATTTGCTTCCCACATGAAATGCAATTATTAACTTTGTCTGACATCGGTCTGAGGCAAGAAAAGTTTCCCCAACGGGGTACTTAGCTTTCAAGAAGACTTCGGCTGAAATACATTCGTAACTCTCAGGAGCTGGCCGACCGGCACTTGCAAACTGCTTCTGCTTCGGGCACCGCGCGGCAAGAAAGACTGAAGAAAATGGCGTCGGCTGCCTCTTTTATACCCCTGCCGCATTGACGTCAGGGAGGAAGCGACGACAACCGACGCTGGACCTAGACTTTGGAATTCGGCTGACCGAGGACTCACCTGATGGCAGGATAACCCAGCTGTTATAACTGCAGCTGTATGCACGATGAACATTTCATATCGCACATTTTGGCCATGTAACCTGGACCAGAACACCAAAGGCAGAGGTGTGTCCATATTCATTAAGGATATCCACACCTCCAGGCTAGTTGCTCAGCATAATGCATCTGAGGTTATCCAAGTGCAACTAACTCTGGGCAAAACTGCAATCCAAATTGTAGCTTGCTACAGATCCCCCACCATGCCCCAGGATTCCCATTCCTCTCTTTTTGATGTACTGGAAAATATTAGGGTTCACCCAAACACCCTAATAATGGGTGATTTCAACTACCCCACCATTAACTGGGAAAACTACTTGTGTACCAACTCCTTTACACAATGCTTTCTGGAATTCATAAACTCCAATGCCCTTGATCAACTTATCCACACCCCCACCAGGGGCAACAATATCCTAGACCTAGTCATTACTAACATGAGTGACCAGTGTTCCACACCTGAAGTCAACTCCTCGTTGGTCTGATCTGACCATAAGCTAATCACCCTTGATATCCACATCCCCCCCCCATTAAGGAAACCATGGTAAAAATGTTTTCCAAAGCCAACTTCATGCTTCTTAAGACAGAAGTGTTGAACCTCAGGATGCCCATGCAGATGGACAATACAGTTACGACTGCTGAATCCTACACAAATGCACTCTATAAGCAATTACACAAGTGCACGGATCGTGATATCTCAAACAGAACCAAGACACTATCCTCCAAAAAAAGGAAGCCAACCAGGTGGTCCCCTGCCATAAACGAACTATACAACAGAAGGAAGAAATTGTTGCAAAAGAGAGTAAAATCCCATAAGTGGAGGAACTCCCTGGTCAGCCTCAGTAAAAAGCTGAGATCCATTATAAGATCCTCCAAAGCTAGCTATGAAAACAAAATCACCACTGATTCTAAGGACAACCACAAAGCATTCTATAGCTATGTCAAGAATCTTGATGGCAACACCCAGATCTGCTCTGAGTTACAGCACAATGGCAAGAAAATTACAGAACCAACTGATATTGCCAACATCCTGGCAGATAGGCTCAGTGCTAACTTTACCCCCCCACCCACTAAAGGGTCCATATCTATACAGGAAGAATGCAGAGTCCCTGTAATCACGACTACGCAGGTAAAAGCTGCACTCTCAAAAGTCAAAAATACAGCATCCATGGGACAGGACAACATCCCAGGCTGCATTTTACATGAACTTCAGGACGAACTGGCTCCCCACCTAAGCACCATGTTAAATCATAGCCTCACATCAGGCTTTGTGCCCACTGAATAGCGTACAGCAACAGTTATCCCACTCCACAAAGGGGGAGCCACCACGGATCCCGGGAACTATTGCCCTATTAGCCTGACGAGCCTGGTCTGCAAGGCCATGGAACGTATCATGCAACTCATAAACAAAGACACTGCTAACCTCCAAACTCTGGATCCCACCCAGTTTGGGTTTGTGAAAGGCAGATCATGCCTCCTGAACCTGATCGACTTCTTTGAGGCAGTCACCAAAGCCACAGATGAGGGTAAGGTGGTTCACACAACCTATCTTGACCTCTCCAAGGCTTTCAACACCATCCCCCATTCTTGAATTATAGCTAAACTCACTAAACTAGGTATAAATCTCTATGTCACAAGATGGGTTGCCAAATGGGTCACTGACAGAACCCACACTGTAAAGTTGCACACTCCAAATCTGACTTCAAACCAGTGACAAGTGGAGTACCACAGGGTTCAGTCCTGGGACCTCTCCTGTTTGGTATCTACTTCTCTGCAGTACAAGCTAACAAAGAAGGCCTCTGGCTAACAACGTTTGCAGATGACTGCAAACTAGGAGCCATAGTCGAGTCCCCAAATGATGTGGAAATCCTACAAAAGGGCCTCGGTGAGACAGATGCCCGGTGTCAGAGCCATGGCCTCAAGCTCAATGCCAAAAAGTGCATTGTCATCCCCTTTGGTAAAAACTCTGCACCTATGAACTACTACATAGACAGCAGTCTACTTAACACCGAATGTGTGATAGGAGACCTTGGGACCCAGGTGGACTGTAGTCTGTCCTTTGATAGTCACATCGCCACAGTAGTCAGGAAGTCCATTTATGTGGCACACCTCATCATAAAAGGGTTCTCATCCTGGAAAAAAGAGGTCATTGTTCCCCTCTACTCGACACTCATTAGACCCATTATAGACTACAATGCCCCTTTTGGAATGTACCTCACAAGACATCTGCAGCAGCTGGAAAGGCCACAGAAGTACCTCACAAAGAGGATTACTGGCCTCAAACAAATGCCCTACACTGACTGCCTCAAAAAACTCCAGCTTTACTCCGTAGCATATCGCCTACTCGGAGGTGATCTCTGCCTAACATATAAAGCTATGTCAAACCCAGAGCTGTTGGACATGCTACCCCTAAAGAAATCCCAATCCCTCCGAGCTACACACTCTAGGGACCTAAACCTTGTCACCACAATAAACAGGACATGCTGGAGGGATAGATTCCTGTCCCATACTCTGGAACAGGCTACCCATCTATGTCAAAGTTCTTCATTAGCACTCTTCAAGAAAAATCTTGATGAGTGTACGTGAAATAGGAAATACACCCCGGGGATCACTTCTGTGTCTCTGCTCGACAGTGGCACAGGAAAATAACTTTCTTGGGTGGCATAAGCCAGGGAACCTTGTTGGCTAGGCTTATGTAGGCCCTCGAGCTGATAGCTTAGTACTTGCCTATGAACCTATAAGGCAATTTAGGATTACCTGATTTGAATGGATATTTTACAGTTGCACAATTAAGGCTCATATACATAAATACAAGCAGAAAGTTATAACTGAAAGTAGACAGGGATGATGATGAAATGGGATGACTCAAGAAACAAGAGTGGGATTCTGGATGCCAATCCTTACGGAGAACAGCAGCAGCCTTATAGAATTTTACATTCATAAAGTAGCAGAAAGTATTCTAAGAACAAAGCCAACAAGAGAGTAGAGCAAGGAGATTTTGCAGACAGGGATGAGTGCAAGTAGGGTTACAGAAAGTAGGCTAGAGGGAGCTGAAATATACTGGAGAAAACTGGAGAAGGAATCAAGGTATTGGGAGCAAATAACTAGAGAAGTAACAGAACGGGATAAGGCCAAGAAAACATTTGGACTGCAGGCTAGAGACTGCCTTCCCTACCAGGGATTGATATCAGAATTAGGCAAAAAGAAACCGATAGGGGAATCAGTTTTAAGTTGAATCTAGAACAGAAGCTGCAGTTAAATAAGGGATAAGTGGAATAGCATATAACATTATTGCACGATTGCTATAAGAATCAGAGAAATGTTAGAAAAGTTTCTGAACAGCGAATGGATAAACAATTTACAAGGGAACAATGGGAGCATATATGGCTCCCAAGAATGCAATAAAAAGTCTAGAAGGTTTAGGATTTCTCCCTGAAAGTATTTGCAGAGGTATTTTTATACCCCAAGCAGACTCCAAAGAATTTGTCCTCCAGTAGATGTCAAATGTTGGAAGTTTGATGAGGAAGAAAGAGGTAACTGGGAACATACATCTCGGGAGTGTAATGAAATGGCAGATGTTAAAAATTCCCTACCAAGTACGCAGTCATAAATATTGGGTGGTCAAATGGCTGTAACTACAGACATGATTCTTTTGAACTGGGACACAAGACATACAGTGGATATAAAAAGTTTACACACCCCTGTTAAAATGCCAGGTTTTTTTTATATAAAAAAATGAGACCACAATAAATAATTTCAAAACTTTTTCCACTTTTAATGTGACCTACAACCTGTACAATTCAATTGAAATCAACAAATCTGTTAGGGGAAAAATATAAAACATACAAAACGCTGGCTGCATAAGTGTGCACACCCTTAAACTAATACTTTGTTGAAGCAGCTTTTGATTTAATTACATCATTCAGTCTACTTGGGTAGGAGTCTATCAGCATGGCACATCTTGACTTGGCAATATTTCCCACTCTTCCTTGCAAAAGTGCTCCAAATCGGTCAGATTGTGAGGGCATCTCTTGTGCACAGCCCACTTCAGGTCACCCCACAGATTTTCTATTGGTTTTAGGACTGGGCTCTGGCTGGGCCATTCCAAAACTTTAATTTTCTTCTGGTGAAGCCATTCTTTTGTTGATTTAGATGTATGCTTGGGGTCATTGTCATGTTGAAAGGTGAAATTCCTTTTCATTTTCAGCCTTCTAGCAGATGCCTGAAGGTTCTGGACCAAAAGTGACTGGTATTTGGAACTGTTCATAATTCCCTCCACCTTGACTAAAGCCCCAGTTCCAGCCAAAGAAAAGCAACCCTAAAGCATGATACTGCCACCACAATGCTTCACTGTGGGGATGGTGTTCTTTTGGTGATGCAAAGTGTTTTTGCACCAAAAGTACCTTTTGGAAAGTTCAACCATGGCCTCATCAGACCATAACACATTTTTCCCACAAACTTTTGGGAGACTTCATGTATTGTTTTGCAAATTTTAGCCGGGCCTGGATGACTTTCTGTGTAATCAAGGCTTCCGTCTTTCAACCCAACCCCATAGTCCAGACATATGGAGAATACAGGAGATTGTTGTCACATGTAGTACACAACCAGTACTTCCCAGAAATTCCTGCAGCTCCTTCAGCATTGCTGTAGGTCTCTTGGCAGCCTCCCTGACCAGTTTTTGTCTTATCTTTTCATAAATTTTGGAGGGATGTCCAATTCTTTGCAACGTCACTGTTGTCCCATATTTTCTCCACTTTTTGATGACAGTCTTCACTGTGTTCCATGCTATATCCAATGCTGTGGAAATTTTTTTGTACCCTTCTCCTGACTGATACCTTTCAACAGAGAGATCCCTTTGATGCTTTGTAAGCTGTCAGTGAACCACGGCTTTTGCTGTAGCAGGCAACTGAGTAAATGTCAGGAAAATTATACTAGGACAGCTGAACTTTATTTGGGATTAAGAGTCTCTTTAATTGAAGGCAGGTGTGTACCCAAGAAGATTGAATACTGTAATTAAATCAAAAGGTGCTTCAACAAAGTATTAGTTCAAGAGTGTGCACAGTTATGGAAGCAGCTTATTGTACATTTTTTATTTTTATATTTTTTACCCTAACAGATTTGTTTTTCAATTGAATTGTACAAGTTATAGGTCACATTAAAGGTGGGAAAAGTTCTGAAATGATTTACCGTGGTCTCATTTTTTATATCACAAAAACCTGACATTTTAACAGGCTGTCTAAACTTTGTATATCCAGTGTAGTAAGGTCTTCTTAAGCTTAATTACTAGAAAATAGAAATCAAAGTCTATACCATTTTAAGTATTCAATACTGTAACAGAACTAAAAGAACTGGAATTGACATCTTTAGAAAAGAGAAGGAGCAAATTACAAAGAAATAAATGGAAATTCTAGGAATAATATGTGCAGAACAATGTTCGTGAGGAGGAGTGAGATTCAAGAGAAGGCAGGCGTTGAGCAAATTCTATAACATTGGATTGATGAGAGTATATATGCAGTGTATAATGTATGTAAAGTACAGTTGTGTACACTTACCATAAATGTAGATGTTAGAGTGTATTCACTATTGCAGCCATTACATTTGGGTTATCTGCTAGCAGTAGCCCTCCGTTGGTTGCTGTCCCTTCTTCCATGATGTCAGGTCTTCAGGGGTACAAAACATGCAGCTGACACCATTACATCAGTTTTTCTTGCCCCAGATGTCAGGTGCCCCCCTAATGGGAAGCAATTAAATATAAAACCACAAAGATATACCTCCAACGAAAACGTAAATACACCAAAAAGGCTTTTAAGCACATTAAAGGAAAGTAGAGGTATAGCCAAAAGAAGTTAGGGGGCTGGAGGGAGGGTAACCAGGACTGCAAAAGTGAATACACTCGAACATCTACATTTCCGGTAAGTGTACACAACTGTACTATGTTCTTCGTGTTTCACTGCTGCAGTCATTATATTTAGGTAGATTCCCAGAGCTTTGGTTGGGAGAAAGAATTTAGATAGCATTAGGGAAGCTATAAGGCCCTGCAAGACTCTAGTGGCAAAGCCAGCTCTGGATTTAGAGAAAATTGGCAAATGATAATGCATGGTGAAAGTATGTACAGAACTCCAGGTAGCAGCTTCTAGGATGTCCCTGGTAGGGACGCTTCTGAGAAAGGCTGTACAGGTAGATGAGAGGAATTTGCAGCCCTGGTGGAGTGAGGTCTGATCCCCTGGGGGATATGTTTTTCATGGTGCTTATAGCAGAAATGAATGCAATGGCTTATCCACTTAGAAATGGTTTGCTTTGAAATAGCCACCCCCTCCGCCCCTGCAGCAAATGCCACCAGCAGTTGTTCAGATTTCCTTTGAGGTTTATTCCTGTCCAAGTAGAATCTAAGTTGTCTGTGCACATCTAAGGAATGCAGTATCCGTTCCCCTTTATTCTGTGGATTGGGAAAGAAGGTTGGCAATTGAATGGACTGATTAAGAGCCACACTGGATACCACCTTGGGTATAAAGGATGGATTGGTTCTGACGGACACCCTGTCCGCATGAAAGATGATGAAAGGCTCCACTGCCATAAGGGCCTGTAATTCAGATACTCTTCTAGCTGAAGTGATTGCTAAAAGGAAAGCTGTTTTCCAAGAAAGAAATTTTAAGTCTGCAGTAGCAGCTGGCTCGAAAGGAGGTAGAGTGAGTTTCTCCAAGACAAAGTAAAGGTCCCAGGCTGGGGTTGGAGCTCTCCTGGTTGGTCTCAAATTTTTGGCCCCTCTGAGGAACTGCTGAGCAATGGATGAGAGAAAAGGGGAGGTTCTGTGTTATAATGAGCTGAAATGGCTGAGGCGTGGATTTTAATGGAGGAAAAAGACAGGCCCTTGTGAAGCATCTCAGTTAAGTATTGTAAAATCTGAGGTAAATTGGGCGCTGCTGTGCTTATCCCTTGAGACTGGTTCCAGGCACAGAATCTTTTCCATTTTTCAGCATAAGATTTTCTAGTACTAGGCCTCCTTGCCTCTAAAATAATATCCATCACCGGTTTGCTGAGGGATGGTAAAGGAGAGATTAAGTAATTAGCCAGGCTGCAAGGTTCAGTGTTAGAAGCTGAGGGTGCAGAATCTGGTTCTCCTGCTGAGACAGCAGGGAAGGAGTCTGAGGCAGGTGCCCTGGAGATAACTGTGACACACTGCACAGGAGGGGATACCAATGTTGGCACAGCCAGTCTGGAGCAATCAAAATCATCCTTGGTTTGTTCTGTTTGATTTTAAGTAGTACTTTGGAGAGCAGAGGCAGAGGGGGGAAGGCATAGACTGATAGGTTTTTCCAGCTGAAGGACAGAGCATCCACTTTCCAGGCTTGTTTGTGGGGAGTCCTTGTGCAAAATGTGTCCAATTGGTAGTTCTGGGGAGAGGCAAACAGGTCTATATCTGGGCTCCCCCATTTGCTTGTCAACATGTTGAAAATCCTTGGTTCCAGTTTCCACTCGTGTGGGTCCATGAGGTTTCTGCTTAGTCCATCTGCCAGTGTATTTAATTTTCCTGGCAAGAACTGAGCTTGTAGGTGCACTTGGTAGCTCAAGGCTGTGTTCCGCAATGCCATGACTAGTCTGCAGAGGGGGTAAGAATGTATACCCCCCTGCTTGTTGATGTACCGCATAACAGTGGTGTTGTCCGTCTTTACCACTAGTTGTCCTGGAAGAATGTGGTCCTTGAAGGCTGTCAGAGCATTCTGTACAACTAGCATTTCTTTTTGATTGATATGCAGGTGCATTTGACAAGTTCCATTTGCCCTGAATGCACTTCCCTGCCAGGTGAGTCACCCCATGCATAGTCTGTGCATCTGTTGTTAGGGTTTTGGCAGCAGGGGGTGGTGTGAAAGATAGTCCCTTGTTTTTGTGGCAGGTCTCTGCCTACCAAAGGAACTCTAAACGTAGGCAAGGTATGATAGGAATCATTGTTTCTAGGTCTTGAGAATGTTGACACCATAGGCTTTTTAGATACCACTGTAGTATCCACATATGCAATCTTGCATATGGAATTAGAAGAATGCAGAAGGCCATGAACCCCAAGGCGTGCAGTATTTATCTTGCAGATAGCAGGATTTTTGTGGCCACTTGTTTGAAGTAGGTTGTCAAATGAATTTGTTTCTCTGGCATGAGGTAAGCCACCTGGGAAGTTGTATTCAAGCTTGCTCCCAGAAATATAATTTGTTGACAGGGTACCAGGTGTGATTTCTTTTCGTTTATGGAGTACCCCAGACTAGTTAGAACCCTTTGTACAAAGGCCAGATGATTCAAAATTATGTCCTGGCTTTCTGTCTGAATTAGACAATCATCCAGGTATGGGTATATTTGAATATTTAAACTGGGCGGAAGAAACAAACAATCCAAAAACAGAACAGGGGCCCAACAGTAGCCAGCAGAAAAAGATGTTAATCCCAAAAAACGCTTTCTTTTAACGTAAAGTCAATTTAATAAAAATTTTTCTCACATTTTCGTCACTTTAAGTAACTTCTTCAGACACACAAACAGCAGTTACACAGTTTCTACAGCATTTAAACCATGTAGCATGAAGTCATGTGACTAATAGCAGCAATGAATTAAAGGTGCAAAGCACAATAATTCAACCACTATTAAAGTAAATCTTAAAACTTACATACTACCTCAAATAAAAAGTGTGTATGCAATCAGTATACAATATACAAGGATTATGTCAATGTCATTAGTAAAAAGAAAAAATACACTATCGTGTAAGATTTCTTAATTTAAGCAAACGTTAAATATTACAATTCTCATTCAAACCAGGCAAGCAGAAAGCATTAAGTGCTAACTGCCATTCTAGTTCTCGTACCTCTAATAGTACTGAATATGGGCCACCTCTAATGTCAGGAAGTACCTGGTCAATAGCTTGGAACGTGAAACTATATCCATCATTTAATGAAACATGTTTTGCTAAAGCATTTTCTGTTTTATTTTTGCTGATCGCATAAGAGTGTTCGCAAATTCTCTCACGAAGCTTCCTGTCCGTTTTCCCTATATAGAAAGCCGGACAGTAGAGTCATCTCTTAGCCAGGTTGCCATTCAAACTACACAGTCACCAAACAGTGACTTGGTTACCTTTATAAAACCTTCAATGACTCAGCAAACTAGGGAGACCTCTTTATGCAATATTTTTATAACCACCTTTAGTAAAGACAATGACCAACTTAGATTAATTCTCCACAAAAATTGGAGTTTCCTTTATAAGGACTCTTCCCTAGTTGGCAGAATTGGCCAGTCAAAAACAACAAGCTCCAAGATGCAATAACTGGAATACTGGAACACAACACAAGCAGCACAAACTGTTTGAATGTCTTTAATTCTGGAATTGGCCACTCACCCAGTATTGTTTACAGAAGAGGTACTAATTTTAAAAAGTTTTTTTGAAATTAAAAGCACTAAACATACTTCTAGACTTACTGGAACCTTTATGTGTGGAGCATGTAGGATGTGTAAATACATGAAAACAGGTAATTCCTTTAGAGTACTGAATACATGTAAATTTTACATCAACCATAAGTTAAATTGTGAGTCCCAGAGTGTTGTTTACTTAGCTTCCTGTACCTTATGTCCGGCTTTCTATATAGGGAAAATGGACAGGAAGCTTCATGAGAGAATTTACCAACACTCTTATGGGATTAGCAAAAATAAAACAGAAAATGCTTTAGCAAAACATGTTTCATTAAATGGTGGACATAGTTTCATGTTCCAAGCTATTGACCAGGTACTTCCTGACATTAGAGGTGGCCCATATTCAGTACTATTAGAGGTACGAGAACTAGAATGGCAGTTAGCACTTAATGCTTTCTGCTTGCCTGGTTTGAATGAGAATTGTAATATTTCATGTTTGCTTAAATTAAGAAATCTTACACGATAGTGTATTTTTTCTTTTTACTAATGACATTAATATAATTCTTGTATATTGTATACTGATTGCATACACACTTTTTATTTGAGGTAGTATGTAAGTTTTAAGATTTACTTTAATAGTGGTTGAATTATTGTGCTTTGCACCTTTAATTCATTGCTGCTATTAGTCACATGACTTCATGCTACATGGTTTAAATGGTGTAGAAACTGTGTAACTGCTGTTTGTCTGTGCGTCTGAAGAAGTTACTTTACTTAAAGTGACGAAAATGTGAGAAACATTTTTATTAAATTGACTTTACGTTAAAAGAAAGTGTCTTTTTGGGATTAACGTCTTTTTTCTGCTGGCTACTGTTGGGCTACTGTTCTGTTTTTGGAATATTTGAATATTTCTTTGCCTGCAAAATGCAATAACTGGAGCTAGGCACTTTGTGAGTACCCTGGGTGCAATAGATAAGCCAAAGGGCAGTGCACAGAACTGATAGTGTGTATAGCCTGCTTTGAAGCGTAGGTATCTTCTGCAAGATTCCCTGATTGGGATGTACAGGTATTTTCTTTTACATCTAGTGTTGCCACCCAGGCATCTTTGCCTAGCATAGGAAGTAATTGGTGAAGAGCCAGCATCTTGAATTTTGGAATCTCCCAAAAGATATTTAGAGTAGACGGGTCCAGGATAGGATGCCATGAATTGCCTTTTCTGGGTACCAGGAAAAGTCTCAAATAGAAACCTGGTTCCTTTTCCTCTTCTGGTACCAGTTGAATAGCCCCCATGTTTAAGAGAGAAAGCACTTGTTTTTGGGCCTCTGCCCACTGATTTGGGGGTAGGTCCGACCACCCACTTGGTGTTGGCAACGTGTGGATGTGAAATCCTTATCTCTGGGACACTATATTTAAAAGCCATTTGTCCTGGGTAATGAGTTCCCAATTCTTTGCATGAAGAGCAATCTTTCCCCCCAAAGGGGCAGTCAGTTGATAAGTGCTTCGAAATTTTAAAAGAAAGTCATGGAGACAGTTTACCACAGGGGGGGGGATCTTATTATTCCCAGATTTGGAAGTGGAGGACCCCCATTGTTTAGTTCTGCATGTCCCCTGGGACTGAAACCTGGGGTTTTTGCTGTGTCTGGGTTTGGCTTGAGAAGACCTGGAAGGGGCTGGAAAGGACCAATTCTTAGAGGGCCAGAGCCTACTAAATCTAGGAAGCTGAACTTGTAAAAAATCTTTAACAGTTTGCATAGGTTTAGCTTTATCTTCCATCTTTTTAAGAACTTCCTCAGCCTTGTTGACAAACAGGCGGTCCTGATGTAAAGGAGCATCTGACAACTTAGCTTTAACATGATCAGGCAAAGATTGCTCCTTAAGCCAAGCATGCCTTCTGAGCACAGACCCAGTAACAGCAGCCCTGCAAGAGGCCTCTAATGAATCAAAACCACATTGCAAAATATGTTTTCCAACTTATTCAGCAGAATGCATTAAATCCTGTAATTCTTTATTTTCCACACAGTCAGGAATCAACATCATTTTCTGTTTAAGCAGTCCAATAACATGTTGCTGATACTTTAACATATGAAACTGGCAGTTTAAAGCTCTAATGGCCAAGGATGCAGAAGTGTAAACCTTCTTACACCGTCTATTCAGCACCCTGGAGTCTCTATCAGAAGGGGTAGGATTTTTAGTAGTAGAAGCCTTAATGCCCTTGGGCCACTGTGAAATAGTCTCTGGATCTGCAATATGATTTTTAAAAAAGAACTTGTGGGACTCAAGATCTGCAATAGGATTTTTAAAAAGGAACTTGTGGGACTCAGGGACCCTGTAGTATCGGTTAGGTTTTCTGGGAGCAGGAGGCAGGGAATCGGGAGCCAAACTAGATTTCGAGAGAGCATCATCAACAATGTCTAGTACAGGAGGAATAGCTAAAGGCCTATGCTGAGACAGGAGAAGGAAATTCCTAAGCCACTTTTTTGAATCAGAAAAATCCTGGCTTTCCCAGTGGAAATGTTCCCTTAGAGTATGTAAGGGTTCCCCAAAAGAAAAATCCTCAGGAGGGGAAGCAGAGGGAATGGAGTCCTCTGCATCAGAATCTTCATAAGTAGATAAGGGCAAATCCAGATAATCAGAAGAATCAGAAAAAACAGAATCCTGAGCAGAAGATTCATAATCAACTTCAGTCCTAGGCCTCTTAGAAGGGGGGGGTTGGCTACCCCTGATTAGAGTTATTAGATCTTCAGCCATTCTTATCACTTGTTTTTTAGACATAGAGTCCTGAGCATGTGGCCTGGGCATCGGTTTTTAGGCATGGATCGAGATTTAGGCCTAAATAAAGAAGGAGCCATCAGTTTAATATGCAAGTCCGTAGGCCTGAATACACCCTCAGAAGCTGCTGCCTGCACAGCGGCTCCGGACACATCCAAGGTAGAGACATCCATGGGTTCCATAGTTGAAGCATTTCCTGGCATACCGGACTCCGAATGGGTCTCAGTAGAGGCCTGCAAATCAGAAGTAGCGGGTATCAGGGGCTGTAAAAGCGCCTCACTGAGTACCGGCACCTCGGTGGCCTGTCTGTCTATCTCTGCATTTTTTCAGAATCCCGGTAATCGGATGGCTAACCGATGACATTTTTGGATAATTAACCCAAGAACTGAAATATTTAGAGTGAAAATATGCCAATGACGGATAGTGCGCTGATTAAATAATGCACACAACCGACAGCAAGGTACTTTGTGGTCAGGTCCTAGGCAAGGAATACAGTACGAATGAAAATCTTTATGAGGTACTCGCTTTCCACAAGTAATGCAATTATTAACTTTTACTGACATCGGTAAGGAGCAAGAAAAAGTTTCCCCAATGGGGTACTTGGCTTTAGTTAAAGACTTTAGTTCTGAAACTTGAAAATGAAAATTTCAGGAGTCGGCCAACTGACACTTGTGAACTGCTTCTGCTTCGGGCACTACATGGCAAGAAAGATTGATGTAATGGTGTCGGCTGCATGTTTTATAGCCCTGATGACCTGACGTCATGGAAGAAGAGACAGCAACTGATGCAGGACCCAAGACTTTGTTAATCAGGCCGACTGAGGGCTACCTGCAAGCAGATAACCCAAATGTAATGACTGCAACAGTGAAACATGAAGAACATCTGGAAATAGGTTAATATTTTGTTTTGTTTAAATGAATATATGCTTGCTTACATCTCAAGTGATATTGGTGTTAAAAGAAGTAATGAATTACTACTAGTGAGTGTACTGATTACTGATAAAAGTTCATTCACTGCATGGTGAGCGGTGGGAGGGGGCTGGTAAAGTACTTCAACCCTTACCTTGAGAGCATTCCCTATTAAAAACAGATTATCCTATTGTGATAACAGTCCAAGGAATAAGAAGATAATGTCATTAAAAAGTACAGTTGTACAAGAACTGTTCCGTGTCCTTCCATAACCACTGTTGCATGGATTAATAACTTATGGAGAGTCCCAAAGATGTCGAAGATAGGGAAAATAGAACCCTCAACAGGGTTATAGTCCAAAAGAAAACTCTGCCCTATTCTTAGAAAAAAAATTCTTGTACTGTTTTGCGAAAGTGTGACTAGACGGCCAAGCAGCTGCTTCAAGAATAGATTTAGGATCTAAACCCAAGAACTCCCCTGAAGCAGTAGCTTTAGTGAAATAGGCCTTAACTGGAATCAGAAGAGATTGCTACAGTCATTGTCATCCACAAAATGAAAATGGTAAGACTTGATACAAGACTGAACTGTAAATTGCTCCTTGTATTGTGATTCTAGTTACCTTGTGTCCTATCAGCAAGGGTCTGTGGATTTTCTTGTAAATTCATTCATTTATGTGAGTATATAAAATGAGCTGGTCTTGGGAGACTTCACGGATTGGCACAGATGAATAAGCTCAAGTTGCAATACATGTCCAATGTACTTCAAGGAGCTTGGCTTCACTTGGGTTGCCTCCTCTGCTACTCCATTTTGGGGACATTCACTGGACTTGGATCTTTCACCTTGGTCTAGTTACCTCATGTCTTGTGGTGCAAGTCATATGGTCAGATCTCTTCTTATGATGGGGCATACTGTTGCCCATAATGGATCAACTCCTACTGTTGGTCAGAGCGGACGATATCACCAGAGCTCTTTTACTACACAAACTGTGGTTTGACCTGGAGTTAAGAAAGGGGGGTGCAACCTGGAACAAAGGAAAAAACTGTACATGACTAAAAACAAAATCAGTGGATTACCACTAGGATGTTTACCATTCAAAAATCAATAATGTACTATGGTGTATTTTTGTCCTGTAAAGACTTATGTAGCCTCAAAATCAATTCGGCATGCTCCACTGAGTATGTGACAAGCCCAGCTTGTCTCACCAGTTACAGAACTTTGTTCATAGTCTGTGTAAAATGAGGCTACACAACTGCTGATGGTAAGGTAGCCAGTGGCAGGTGCCCTTCCCATGGACTCATGTAAAGTACAAGGTGATGTCTCAGTTATTTTCTACCCAGACATATACTGACCTATATTTTCCCATATTAGTTATAAGGTAATGGAATAGGTTGTAAATCTATACCCATGGGGACTTGGATCCTGGACCAGCCTGGCTAACTAAATATCTGAAATCTCTGGGCCCAATACTTTACTGAACTATGCAATCCATCACAAAATGTACCTTTCCTCAGAGATTTAAGGAGGAGACTTCAGAGAATCTTTTCTGAAGGGAAATTATTTGGTCACATCTGATTTATCTAACCTCCACAATTCTCTAACATTCTTTTTATCAGTAATATTAAGAAACTAGTTTATGTACAGCTATATTACATACATACAAACATAGCAGGCACATTCAATACCAAAACAAGCATTGCCATAATAAGTGCCCGTGTTGTTTTTAAAAATATCCAAACTAGTTCATGCTTTAATGTAGTCTACTCTATGCATCAGCTACTCTCTGAGAGAACCAATTTGTACATCTTATTTAATGTCCAACATAACAATTTATCTGATGATCATCATCATCAGCCCCTTTTTTCTACATGGGGTCAGGGTATCGTGTTAACTGTCGCCAACTCTCTCAATTCAGTGCCACACTCCTGCCTTCAACACTTATGCCTGACTGTCACAGATGATCTTTCACATAATCCATCTCTTTGCTGGACATCCTCGCTTCCTCTTACCTTCTTCCTTACCAGACTGTCTTCTGCTTTTCTACACATGTGCCCAAACCACTGTAATCTATTCTCTTTGATCTTTTCCGCAATTGGAGCTACTTTGGCTTCTGCTCTTATGTCCTCATTTCTTTGTCTGGCCCACAGTGTGCATCCTATCCCCTTTCTCAGGCACTTCATTCCCATCACCTCTAGCTTCTTCAACTGTTCTGCCTTTACTGCCCAGGTTTCTGTACCATACAGTAGTACTGGTTGCACCACTGTTATGTACACCTTACATTTCTGCTTCTTTGGCATTCTTCTGTCATAGACTACACCTGATACTCTATACCAGTTGGCTGAAGCCCCACTGATTCTAGCTTTAACCTTTTCATTCAGACTACCCTTCTCCTCAACTACTCCTCCCAGACACTTGAAGCTGTTTACCTGTTCCACTTGTGACGCCTATGCCCTGGCCCAGCAATCAAGCAGCCTCAATCCTGACCACTAACATCAGAGAGGGCGTCTCATATGAGGAAAGGATAACAAATACAGACAGTAAAGTGCAATTTCCCTTAAGAGCACACAGAGATCACAGTCAGTCCGGGGCTGGTCGCTCCCTTGCTCTCCAGGTCCCCAATAAGACTCCCCACTGGCACAGCTACAGGGTCCAGATCTCTGGGCAAGCTAAAATCTCCAGCACCCTCTCTGCCCAACCAGTACTTCGTGTCCCTGCCCAAGTAGCTGACACACATACTTTGAGATAAGTTTATACAACCTCACAGACACTCCTGAGAAGACACTCCTGAGAAAGGCTGGCACAAGTTATCCAGCTGTGCCCCTTTTACCCAGACTACACGGTAGTAATCCTGCCACCACCCACATAATATTTATCAGCTACTCAAAGGCCATTAAACGGGTGTCCAATTATTACTGTGCAATTATTATTATCCAATTGGTAGTATAGCCCAGGGCTAAAGCTATTGGAGTGGCTTTGTACAATTTTACCAAAGGTATGCAAGTACTCTAAAGAGCTTAAATTATCTCTACACAAACCAGCCATAGTTAAAATGTTTTTAAATAGTTAATAAAAAATAAATAAAACCACAAGACAATACTTTATACTACACAGAGCTAGTCAGGAGTTCAGAGATCACACAGAAATACTCAAAATAAATCAGTAGTACAGTTTTGACATCACAGAAAAACACTTGGCTAGAAAGACTAGACTATCTCCAAAAGAAAAGACAAGTCTAAGATAACTTACATAAGACAACAGGCAGAGTGCTGTGAGTTGGATGATCAAGACAAAAATGCTTAATGCTTTCTGATTCTCTCTGTTTAAATTGAGATTGCAGTTCTGATAAACATTACATCATTTCTTTTTACACTTTCCTGGTGTTCCCAGGGTACACAATAACTACATTTATATTTTTAACATCTTCATTTTGTTATCTTGCAGCTGGTCAGGAGCAGAGCTATAAAAATAGATGTGCATGTTTAAATCTAGCAATTTAACTCTTGGTTAAAAGAACAGAAAGAATTTCTTCATCTAGACGTTTCGGCACCACTGTCTACTTCAAAGGGTCACCACATGCTTTACTTTGGTCAGTAAAGTGCACTGTTGTCAAATTTATTTCCAGTTCCACATGTAACAGTATTTCTTTATATTTAAGACAACAAGTCTGTAGTTTACATTTATATTTACAAATGACAGAATTATCTGCACAATTCTATCTGGCTAGGCTGGCAGCCTTCACACCGCTATCTTCCCTTCTATCTCTATTCTCTACTACTGTTTGATAATCCCAAACATTCCCAAAAACAGTTCTCTCTAAATGCCCTATATACCTATTAATAATAACTTACTTAACATTATCATCTTGACTCAGACTGGTATGGTTTCAGATATTGTCATGGTACTAAGGCTGCCCTTTTAACAGCTGTTACTGACCTGGTGGGAGATAAATGGTCATATTTAGTCCTCTCCGATATCTCAGCAGCATTTAACACCATAGATCAAGGTGCCTTAATCAGCAGTCTTTTCACCAGCTGTGTCTCACTTCATAGGTTCATAGGTGTGTACTAGGTTAATGGCCCTGGAGCCTTTACAAGCCCTGGAATCGTGCTGCCCGACACTAAGTTCCAAGTACCTCTATCAAGTGGAGCCACTGGAGTGATCCCCGGGGTGAACTTTCTATTTCCCATCCACTCATCAAGATTTCTCTTAAAGAGGGCCAGTGAGGTGCTCTGCTTGACATGTATGGGAAGTCTATTCCAGAGCATGGGCAGTCTCTGGGTTATGAACCTGTCTCTCCAGCATGTTCTGCTAATTGTAGTAATGAGGTTGAGGTCTCTGGAGCGTGGGGATGGATAGGGATTTCTTTAGATGTAGAATGTCTAGAGCTGGATCAGACATGGCTTTGTAAATCAACCAGAGATCTCCTCTTAGTAGATTATATGAGACAGAGAATAGCTGGAGTTTTTTTAGTCTGTCCATGTAGGACATGTGTTTAAGGCCTAGGATCCTCTTTGTGAGGTACTTTTATGGCCTTTACAGCTGTTGCATGTGTCTAGTGAGGTACATGCCAAATGGGGCATTGTACTCAATGACTGGCCTAATGAGGGAAAAGTAGAGAGAGAGAGATGATGACCTCTTTCTTCCTGGATGCAAAACCCTTGGTAATGAGATGTGCCACATAGAAGGACTTTTGTGACCACAGTGACAATGTGGTGGCCAAAGAGGAGTATGCTGTCAACCTGTGTCCACAGATCTCTTATAAGGCCTTCAGTGTTCAGTGGGCTCCCATCAGTGTGGTAATTAGTTCGAACTGAGTTTTTCCAAAAGGGGATGACAATGCATTTTTTGGCATCAAGCTTACGGCCCTGATTTCAAAACCAGTCATTGGTCTTAGTGAGGCCTTTCTGTAGGATGTCTACATCACTTGAGGGTTAATAATGGCTCCCAATTTGCAGTCATCTGTGAACTTGGTCCCTCCATGGTGCTCAAGTGGTTTGTGTCATACCTTTTAGTCCAATCACAAATTTGTCCAGCAATTAGCAACGTCAGTGGCATACAGCCACTAAATGAACCTGGGTTACCTAGGTCAAAGGTGATGGAGCAGAAGGGAGGGCTGCCGATACCATTCCAGGGGAGGGAAGTCACATGGGAGTCTCCTGTAATGATCCCTGGTGGAGGCTGGGGATGTCATAAGGTAGGAGGCATAGTCCAAAAAGGAGGCAGGTGGACATGGCTGAGCTGCTGTGGAAATGATGCAATACACCCCAAAGTCCCCACTGCACTCCTTCCCCAACCATGGGCATTGTAAAGGAGGGAGGAATGGGTACAGCATAACAAAAAAATAAAATCCCACAGAATGGGATGTGGATATCCGAGAGAACCAAACTGCAGGACACTCCAAAATTCTACTGGGGCCTGTAGTGGAACCTAAGTCTGGGGGCGGGGGGGGGGTTGAGGTAGATAGAAACCTGGCAAGGACATGGTACACTCACTGGCAGTGCCATAAGGATGATGATGGGAGGGGGGCAAAAAACAACAAAAAAACTGTCCAGCAATTATGCAACACTGTGTGTTGTACAACTCTCAGTTCTTGCTCCATTACTGCTCATGAGGTCTAACAGATGTCATTACAAGCAAAGGTGTTCATTACCATTATTATAATGGTGACAGTCAGCTGTACCTCTTTTTCTTGGAATCATGTGTCTCAGTTTACTATCTTACAAGCTTCTCTTTAATTTTAAGCTCAGCCCACCAAAGATCAAGGTGATGTGGGTATATGCTAAGTATACCTGCCTTTTTTTCTCTCTTCTCATGTTTTATAGTGAGAAAAGGTTGTAGTTTGTGGCTGAAGTACAAAATCATGAGGGAAAATTCTTTGTGGGATTTAACAACTCTGACACTTAAGAATCACATGTCATTAAAAGACTTGGAAGACCATTCCTGGGACATCATAGCATCTAATCTTACCTGCCAAAGAACTGGACTTCCCTGGGATGCATGTACCATAAAAGTGACGTTAACCGACAACCCAATGTCACAGTATTGCAGCATTTCAACAGTCTGTAGAGATTTGTTTTTTTTTTTTTTTGGTCGTGTTGTTGAATGAAACAGAAATAACTTCCTGTGGTAGTGAGTCAAGAAAGGTCAACGATATCAAGAAACTGGTTAAGAAAGCCCATATGGAAAGATAAAAAAACGAGAGCTTCCTGGATTGTGACTGACTTGTGGTGAATGCCATTTGATTTACACCAAAATGAAAATCAGGTCCAGGTCTACCCTGAAAAATAAGACTTACCAGTAGACTTACTGGTTGAAATGATTTCAGCTCTGGACACAATCGTCTATCTTCTTGAGTGCAAGATAAGTCTGAGTGCACTTGCATACCTTGTTGCGGTGATACAAGTTTCACAATGAGGGGAATACTTTGGAATCCATGCCACAACTCCTTGAACAGACAGTAATTACAGCTGTGTATCTGAAACTGACCAATCACTGTTGCAGTCGCCTAAATTATATGGGTCCTACCCCAGTGCAACCGGTCAGCTTTCCATAATTAAGGGCAGCTTCCTCCCATTTCACAGTCAGAAGTTCAAGCACAGCTTCATAAAAAAGACTGCTGGAGCATGAAAAGCTAAACAGTTTTTTTTGTCCAAGAGGGAGACAAGACTGATGAAGACCCATGCTAGGAAATAAATCAGACAGTAACTATATATATAAAAAAAAAAAAAAAAAAAAAAAAAAAAAAGAGTGGACAAGTCCAACTCCTGCCAACACTAAAAAATACATGCAAGAAAAGGGGACTGGAGAAAGAGGAGGATATGTACGAAATAACCCTTTAAAACTGTTGAGTATTATTAAAAAGAGCAATACAAGGGCAGACATGCAGAAATGGCAAATATACCTTGATAGAAAAACAAAAGCCATAGAACAGTAACTCACAAATAAATCAAGAACTAGAGTGCAACCAGGCCTGGAAAGGATCATAGTTCCTCGACTGGTACCAATCACTAAATATTTTCCACTTGCACGTGTGGTTTTCTAGTAGTAGGTTTGTGTTGCCTTCTTTAGTACATGCTGCACCTCCTCAGAAAAGGTGTCCAAAAGGTATCAAAATGTAATCATCCAGGCAGTTACTTGGAGTTTCCAGAATGAGGTGCATCAACCCCAACCACCCCCTGTCCAAGTGGGGAAGCTTGTAGTAAAATGCCCTTGGCCAAATTAAAAAGAGAAAACAATTGTTGCCTTGGCCAAAATGGAGTCACAACCACGATGTTTGGAAATAGTGAGTCATGGATGTCATTGGTGTTTGTGGAGAAGCATACAGGAACATTCCCTTCCATGAGAATGAGAAAGTATCCATTTTCCAGGCCTGTTTGCAGGGTGTCCTAGAGTAAAAATCTTTTTAAATTGTCTGCCTGCTTCCACTTCAGAACAGACTACTTGAGGTGTTCCACAGTTGCATTGATGCACAGAGTCCAAAAGATGGAGATTCCATTTGGGAGAGTACCACATGACTGCTGTGTTGTCTCTGGTTGCATCTGCAAAGATCCTGGGGACCAGAATTGATTCAAGGCCTTCAAAGAACTGCTAATTGCCAATGCCTCACTGATATGTATGTGCTTGTACTTGCCTACAGGATCCCACAGAGCTTATACATTTACCACTTTTGGAACCAATCCCCATACCATGTCTGAAGAGTATGTAGTGACTAACTGGTGGGAGGTCAGAAGGGAAAATGGAAGGCCATCTAGCCCACCCACCATCAAATATCCCCATTTAAACTTTTGGAACCAATCCCCATACCATGTCTGAAGAGTATGTAGTGACTAACTGGTGGGAGGTCAGAATGGAACATGGAAGGCCATCTAGCCAACCCACCATCAAATCTCCCCATTTATAATCCCAGAACTGGGATCATGAAGCACAAAGTGTCTAGATGACGAGTCCTGAGTGATCTGAGATACTACTGCATTTTCCTCATGTACAGTCTGGCCAGGGGAACCATGAAAATAAGTAATGCCGTGTACCCTAGAATCCTGAGAAATGACCTTGGAGATGCATGCTTTAGACTAGAGAAACTGTTGAAACAAGTCTACTTTGTATGGAGGAAGAAAGGAAAAGCTCAAGGCAAAGTCCAGCAAACATCCCAAGAAAATCATTCAGAGAGAAAAGACGAGAGAAAAATTCAGAAAGTTTACTTGAAAACCCAGACCAAGAAGTTCCAGAGTAGTTGCTAAGACTTAACAAATGAAAGATTCAGCACAGATAAGACAGATGTACAAATACAGAATAAAAGTGAATGCCTTAAAGTCTGTAGTAAGCACTGACTGGAGTTAGGCATTTTGTAAATACCCTTGGTACTGTGGACAGTTCAAAGATTAAGACATGGAACCAGTAATGTAAGCTTGATACAGCAAATCATAAGAAACACAAAATTCCCTACAATGGGGATATGATGACAGACGTCATTTAGATCCAGCTTTACCATGAGAGCCAAAGGGGACTCAGAAGTGCAAGCGGTAAAGGAAATAATTTCGTGAACTTCAGAATCATCTTGAACTTCAGAATCGTGACAAAAAGGTTTAGAAGAGAAAGATACAGTATAGACTTCCAGAATCCTTCTGTGTTAGGAAATAGAAATTCCTGAATAAAAACCTTTGCCTGGAAGTGTCGGGGGCATAGGTAATATAACTACCTGAGAAATCACGTATTGCAGGATGGGAGGAGAGATCCGATTCCCTGGACAAGATGGAATCCATTAGAAAGGATTACCCTTGCCAAGTGTACCTCCAGTGGATTACCTTCAGAACCTAGCTGTCTAAGAAAACCTCATGCAGCAAGGGGAAGGGGAGGTGAAGTCTCAGAGACATGAAAGGTTGCCAGGATAAGTGAGGGAGAGGCAGATAGCCATGTTTATGGTTCATAGTTCATAGGTTAGTACTAGATTAACTGCCCTTGCGAGCCATTTTAAGCCTAGCCAATTATCCCTTGTGAGACTCAAACCCTACACCTTGTGTTTGTAAGGCAAACACCTTAACCATTAGGCCATCCTCCCAACCTAAATGAAAGAAATTATTACAGACCTTTCATTACTTCTTTTAAAAGCCTTACTTCCATTGCTTTTTACAACCCTGTTTGCTGACTCTGCGCTGCTTTAAGGAATTATGGAAGAAGAGAGCTGAGGAACAAGGGAAATTCCAATTTGTTCTGAAAAGGGAGGGGTTGGAAAATCTGATAAACTCATCAGTTATCCCCTTTTATCAAACTTTTTAAGCACCTCAGTTGCAGAAGGTGCTGAACAGAGCCTCTTTATCCAAAGCAAAATTTAAAATCTCAAACTTATTACCAGGAAGATTTTAAAAATATTTTCAAAATTGATCCAGAAGCTGCAGCTCTGGAGGAAGAATCAGCAACAGCATCATAAGCAAAGTCAGAACTGAAAGGAACTCTCTCAAGTGGGCGATAGTGCTTCACCTTGCCCATACCAGACTACCTGAAATGGCCTCTGACACTTCTACACTGTCCTCCTTGAATGCTTTCTAAACTACACAGTGTAAAATTGCATGTGGCAAAATGGCCACTGTATGTTCAAATTCCTGTTGTCTTAGATTCTGAACACTGAAAGTGCTTTTCTAGTATGTGTATCATTTTACCTTACTCCTCATAGCTTAAATGCATCCTGTGAAGGAAGACCAGAATGAAAATCATTGTTCAGTGGCACACATAATTGTACTCTGATGATCACAGGCAGGGTCTGCATCTTTAGCCAAGCAAGCCATCTAATGACCAGCGTAAGGAGACCACCCCAGTGCAAGAATAAGACATGTTGCAGCCATACATGATTGCAAGCCAACTGTCAACAGCTAAGAGTGGAGAATGATGTTGACCAAGGACTACATTAGGGACCTCCTTGCACATATCTTCCAGCACTTAACAGTGTTTCTTTGATAATGGACAATGTGCAACTGACAGTTAACAGCTTAATGCTGGAGTGACTAAGCTAAGCTATATACTTTGTTGTCAAGTTTGTTAAGATACAACTTCTTTGATGTCAGATAAAGCTATACTGTAAGATGCCAGCTCTTAAGAAATTACAATAGGCATGACCACATGGTCTTCATACAGATATTTACCTTTATTCTCCATGTTGTAAAGTGCAAGCCAGGTTCTAGTAAAATGCCCATGAATGCATTTCTAAATTTAAGGAGATGCTGGTTTGCATTTTTTTGATTCCCAACAGATCTAGGAGACATTTAATGGGAACTGGACAGCAACTCCCAACGTTTTTTTTTTCTATTACATTTAGTGTTTTCCAAGAATCATACTCCAAGTGAGGTGGGAGTGCTCAGCAACCATACCATAACCAAGAAATAAATAGATCTGGAAAGATAAAGTGAAATCCTCTTTGTCTACAATGGACACCATAGAAAACGTGGGATGATTCTCACTCTGATGGAGGAACTGGGTACGCCATGAAATGGTAGGAGAATATGGATTCTCTGCTAGGCTGCAAACACACTCTTCAGCAAAATGGCTGCAGTCAAAGGCTGAGAGGGCTAAAGCAAGTGTCTGCAGAACACAACAGGCATACTTGTCATCCTGCTTAAATACGTTGCTCAAAAAGTTTTTTCTCAAAGCTTAGCAAAATGAGTTGTTATATCAATATAAGCATGGCTCTGATTTGTGTGTCTCAATCCAACAGTGATGTAGTCATAGCTTCTTGACAGATCTGGAGAATGGGAGGTGGGGATATATATCACAAGATTTAAGGACTAATGACGGACAGATCCGTCTCTCTTGTGAAAGAGATGCCTTCAGACTTTCACAGGACTGATGGGGTCACATAGGCCATGTGCCCTCTAACTGTAGATGCCTCTGCAGCTAATTTTTAATCCATCTTTTTAGGACATTTCCAGTCTCTACTCACTTGAGGAGACAATGCGTCTTCAATTTCAGAGCTGGCCACCCAAATTGTCCTAAAGTAGGAAGATTTTTTATGCTCTAAGGAAACACTTAAGGTTCACATCCTTTTGCAAAAGGGTATTTTTACTAAACAAAGCACAGAATTTATAATTGGACATCGTATTGCAGAATAAGAATTTCATTGCACTCTGTGACACTGTCTCTAGTACACAACAATAAAGCTGAATTGAATTGAACTGAATGTGGTAAGCCTTGCACTTTCTGCAAAAGTGAATGCAGGACACACTTGTGCAGGAACTAGGGAAAAGAGAATGTTTCTTTTCTTCAGTTTCCCTTTGGGAAAGAGGTCCTTGGGAATTAAGAAAATAAACCTTTTCCTGCCCCTACTTCCTGCACGTGTGTGTCCTGAGTTCACTTGCCACATGAAAAGATAAGAGAATGACAGGCCAGCACTGTGTTGGGTAGCTGGTCCCACTGATCAGCAGGTTTCAAGCCAGATGTAGCACACCTGGTTACAAAAGGCCTGATTAACTTTTAACATAGGTGTCAAAACAGCTGACCCTATACTTTGTCAAGTGTAAAATCGAAGAGGTTTAAACTCAAGTTCAGCTCCCCATTGGTAAACTCCTTACCTGCTCTTCCCAAAGGAAATCACTGCTGGTGCAATTTATATTTGCAGTGCAACAGTAATTTCATTTAGATTAGCTTGTCTCATTTCTCAGCAGACATTTAACGGTGCAGTTAGTACATTTAAGTAAAGGGTGGGGTGGCGGATATAGGGAATACTTCCTGCAAAACACAAAAAATGCTTTTTTGCAGGTTTCATCGAATTGATGCTTTAGCTGATGAGTTTCGTCTGGCTGAAGTTTTCAGGAATTTAAACTTAATGAAACAAGGAAAGTGTCACGTGATGTTACACACTGATGCATCAACTCTCTCACCCACAAAGACTAATTGTATATAGTCTCTGCTTGTGTGTTACCCATATCCAGAGCTTTGGCAATTTCTGTGGGCTTCATCTGGTGTGCAAAGACCTGCTGGAGTCTCCCCTACTCTAGTTGATGAGGCTTCCTTGATTTGAGTATGCTCAGAAAAGCAGACTCCCCGAGCCCACATTTGGCCAGCAAGTCACACCATCAAACTCATGTGCTCAATCCTTGTGAGCAGACTAGTTGTAGTCGAGCTCCTAGCATTCCATCATGGGAAGGTAAACACTAAAATCCCAGGAAAGAGACCTCAAAGTTGTTACCAGGGGATAAAGGCTCCTGCTTCTCTTCTTGTTAGCCGATACTGTGAGAGTCCGATCCCTTGTAAGGGGAAAAACACCTCACAGTTGTTACCAGGGGATAAAGGCTCCTGCTTCTCTTCTTGTTAGCCGATACTGTGAGAGTCCGATCCCTTGTAAGGGGAAAGACAACTAACAGCAAGCAAGGAGCTGCAGAAAGTCTCAGGAACAGACTCAGAAGAATGTCTTTGGTTGATGACTTGCGCCAAGATCCTCTTCCTTTTCATAACCCTCTAATATTGACCCCAGATTGCATAAAGGACCTTTTAGTCACTCCCTGTGCTAGCCACACTTCAATGCTGATTTTGTTTTGAAGAACTCTTGCCTCCTACAACACAGCTGAAGTTTTGGCATTTGTGATCATTTTTAAATGTCACACATCCAGACAAGTACAGGGACTGCTGGTGCACACAAGTTATAAGAATGTCCTGAGCATACCTCAAAAACCTCTAAGCAGAATAAATCTGGACAAAGGCCAAAAATCAGGGACAGATTTTAAATATTGCTCATACAAACTTAGAATGTGGCTATAAAAACAGGATTTGCATTAGCATGCACTTTCTGAAATATATACAATTATTTAATTATAGCAGTCTAAAACCGCACGTTATGAGAAACAGACAAAAATACTAGTCAAAAATGTGGATATCCTGAGAGGTGTGGGCCAGTGCACTTTAAAAAAAATCATCTTTACTAAATTATCACTTGTGTCATAGGCAAATGTTGGACAAAACAACAAGAGGGCTATGTGAAGCTGGCATTTAAGGATAGATAATCAGGAATTTTGCCAGCGAAGTATCTGACAAGTATGGGAAAGGCTTAAGATGGAGTACATCGGTTTATACTAAGAAGCTCACGAGCTGATGGACTTCATAGTTAGAACTACTGTAACCCTCAAAGCTGTCTTTATCACTTGTTAGCTTTGAATGCACTTACATAGCCAAAATAGAAGTAAAGCTCTCTCCACCCAAGATTGTGCTAGACAGTCAAGAGGAGAAGGTTAACACCCGCACTACACCTCAAGCAACAGATAGCCCTTCTAAACCCACACCACCAACACCCACATATAGCAACACTAAATCTACATATGCAGAGGCCCTTAACTGTAACATGCCCAAGCAACAAAGACCTCTGAAGCTGAAACGCAAACAAACACCAATCACAACCAAAGTGTCACATAGTTCACAACACCAGTGTGCCACCCAGCAACAGCCTCTAAGGCAAGACAATGTACCTAACACTTTAGTCATAGGTGACTCTATAGTCCGGCACACTGATGTCCCTCTCACCAGGTTGAACAAGGAGAAAATTACAGTCAGCTGCCTGTCGGGTGCCAGGATCCGCCACATAATGCATGCACTCAAGTCTCTCCACAACAAGTACGAATATGATTCTGTCATTGTCCATGTTGGAGTGAATGACTTGAGACGTACCTCCCTGGACTACATGAAAAGAGACATGGAAGAGCTCGCGGATCATGTGGCCCAGGCAGGTATGACCCTAGCCCTGAGTAGCATCCTGCCTTCGCCCAGAATGACACCACAACACAAGGACAAAATGATTGACTTCAACAATTGGCTATGCTTCTGATGTCATTCAAAGGGGATCCAGTATCTGTCTGCCTGGGATGACATGATTGACAGACCACGATGCTTTGTCAGAGATGGTCTGCACCTGTCGCCCCTGGGATTCAGGTTACTGGCTAAGGTTCTTGCCACCCCTATAGTGCCTTTTTTAGGCAAAGTTCAAAGGACAAAACCACCACCGTAACAGGTACAAGCATGCAAAATCTGAAGGTAATGCTACTCAATGCTGGAAGTCTAAACCTAAAAATGCACTCTCTCGAGGCACTCCTAAAATTGGAAAACATTGATATCTGTGCAGTAACTGAGACCTGGTTCAAGGATCCAGAGAGCACCCCTGCAATACCAGGCTACAACTCTTACCACACGTTTCGGCCACCAAAGCAGGACCGAAACACTAAAGGTGGAGGAGTGTCAATATTCACCAAGGATATTCACACCACCAGGTTAGTTGCCCAACACAATGCGTCTGAAATTCTCCAGGTGGAACTAACACTAGGTAAGACTGCAATCCAAACTGTAGCTTGCTACAGATCCCCCACTATACCCCAAGATTCTCACTACACCTTTTTAAACATACTGGAAAATATTAAGATAGAACCAAACACCCTAATACTGGGTGATTTTAACTACCCTGCCATTAACTGGGAAAACTACTCATGTACCAACACCTTTGCTCAACGGTTCTTGGAATTCATAAATTCCAACGCCCTGGATCAACTAATCCATAGTCCCACCAGGGGCTCCAATATCCTAGACCTGGTCTTTACCAACATGGGAAATCGATGCTCCACACCTATGGTCACCCCCTCGTTAGTCAGGTCTGACCATAAGCTAATCACCCTTAACATCCACATCCCACCCCACCCCCAGTAAGGAAACCTCCATAAAAAACTTCTCCAAAGCCAACTTCATGCTACTCAAGTCAGAAGTGACAAACTTCATGACCCCCATGCAGACGGGAACTGAAAGTTCAACTGCTGAATCCTACACTAAGGCACTGTACGAGCACATCCACTCATGCATGAATCGTGCCATCCCAAACAGAACCAAGATGCTCTCATCCAAAACAGAAAGCCAATCTGGTGGTCCACTGCCATAAACAAACTTTACAACAAAAGGAAGAAACTGCTGCAGAAAAGAGGAAAATCCCAGGATGCAAAAACTTCCTTACCAGCCTCAGTAAGAAACTGAGATCCCTCATAAAATCCTCCAAAGCTAGTTATGAAAATAAAATTGCCAAAGATTCCAAAGACAACCACAAGGCATTCTATAACTATGTCAAGAATCTAAATGGCAATGCTCAGATCTGCAATGAGCTAAAACAGAATGGCATTAAATATACTGATCCCAAGGATATTGCCAAAATCCTGGCAGATCGATTCAGTGCCAACTTCACCCCCCTCTCATCCCCTAAATGGCCCATCTCAATACCAGAAGATTGCCAAATTCAGGTAATAACGGCCCCACAGGTAAAAAACGCACTCTCCAAAGCTAAGAATACAGCATCCATGGGACCAGATGACATCCCGGGCTGTGTACTACATGAACTACAATATGAACTGGCACCTCACCTAAGTGTCATGTTTAATTATAGCCTTACCTCAGGTTTTGTGCCCACTGAGTGGCACAGAGCTACAGTTATCCCACTCCACAAGGGGGGATTCACCTTGAATCCCGGAAACTACCATCCCATCAGTCTGACAAGCCTTATCTGCAAGGCCATGGAGCGTATTATCATGGAACTTAAGACATTGGCAACCTTCAAACACTGGACCCCACCCAGTTTGGGTTCGTGAAGGGCCGTTCTTGTCTCCTGAACCTGATTGACTTCTTCGAATCAATCTCCAGAGCCATGGACAAGGGTAAGGTGGTCCACACAGCCTATCTAGACCTTTCCAAGGCCTTTGACACCATCCCCCACTCTGGAATCATAGATAAACTTACTAAGCTGGGCATTAATCCCTACGTCACCCAATGGGTTGCTAACTGGCTTACTGATAGAACCCACACTGTAAAAGTAGCCGACTCCAAATCCAGCTCTAGACAAGTGACAAGAGGAGTACCTCAGGGTTCAGTCCTGGGACTGCTCTTGTTTGGCATCTACTTCTCTGAAGTACAGGCCAACACTAAGGGACTCTGGATAACAAAGTTCGCAGATGACTGCAAACTGGGAGCCATTACTGAATCCCCAAATGATGTGGATACTCTACAAAAGGGCCTTACAGAAACAGATGCTTGGTGCCAGAGCCATGGACTCCAGCTCAATGCCAAGAAATGTACAGTTATCCCCTTTGGGGAAAAAACATGTATCTGTGAATTACCATATAGGTGGCAGTACACTAAACACAGAAAGTGTGATAAGAGACTTAGGGACACAGGTGGACAGTGGTCTCACCTTCGATAACCACATCGCCACAACAGTCAGGAAATCCTATGTGGCACAACTCATCACTAAGGGCTTTTCATCCAGAAAAAAAGGAGGTCATTGTCCCACTGTACTCATCCCTCATTAGACCCATTATAGAATACAACGCCCCATTTGGTATGTACCTCTCAAGACATCTACAACAACTTGAAAGGCCACAGAAATACCGCACTAAAAGAATCACAGGCCTAAAGCAGATGCTCTATGCTGACCACCTTAAAAAACTCCAGCTATACTCTGTCGCATATCGTCTACTCAGAGGCGATCTCTGCTTAACATACAAGGCCATGTCAAACCCAGAGCTGTTGGACATGCTACACTTAAAGAAATCCCAATCCCTCAGAGCCACATGCTCCAGGGATCTAAACCTTGTCATCACAATAAACAAAACATGCTGGAGGGATAGATTCCTGACCCAGAGACTCCCCAGACTCTGGAATAGATTGCCCATACATGTCAAGCAGAGTGCCTCTTTGGACTTCTTCAAAAGGAACCTTGACGATTGGATGGGAGAAAGGAAATTCACCCCGGGGATCACGTCAGTCACCCTGCTAGACAGGGGTCTAGGGAAGTAAATAGTGTGGGAAGAAATAGCTAGGGAATTGTTATGGCTAGGCTTATATAGGCCCTAGGGCTGATAGCCTAGTACCAACCTATGAATGATCATTCTCTTTTGCAATAAAGGTGGATAGACGTCTTTTGTGTCCCACTTAAAATCGGCTGTGCAGCAACTACAACAGTTTTCATAGCCCTACAGTTTCATTTTATGCCATGCTGCAGATTGATTTTTGCAGGACAATAACTTGGTTAAGGTTTCTATTCTATTTGTAAGCTAACCAGTCTCAAATGTCTCTTCCTAAAAGATGTATTTTAGGTCAAGTATTATTTTTTCCAAACATAACGGCAAGTGGAGACTTATGCAGTCAAATGTAACACTGCAGGGTGAAGCGTTCAAACCGCTCACAGCCTTCACCTTCTGTAACACTGCAAAAGTTCATTCACTGTGAAAACTGTACCATGACCATACCTTTTACGACGTTGCAAATTTTATCCAGTAGTCCAGTTTTGTTAAAAATGTTAAGATAACTCTCTCACATTAAAAATAAATAAATAAACAAATACTAAAAAACAAAAACAAATGTATCTTTTACTGCTCGACTTACTTTGGTGTAGCACTAGTATTCTTTATCTTCACAGAACCGCTCAGAGTGATTACCTACTGCGTGTCATTAGTACAAAGATAATAAAAAAATAAATAAAATACCTTGGTGCTGCACAACATCTGCATTAAAGTTCATCTGCCCAATTAATGGGGGAACATCCTCCTCCTCCTCGGAATGACCTCCATGTGGGTCATTATGCAGGATGGGAGACTGCCGCTTCACTTTCTCCAGAAGTACAGAATTAAAAATAAGATAACAGCAAAGAAAACCAAGGACAATTCCACTAGAAAAAGTAAGTAAATTTGTTACAGACTTTGATGGGGCCATTCTTTAGATGAAGTACACTGTCAAAAAAAAAAAAAAAATCAGAATTAGTAAAATACTAAAGACAGCAGTAAACAATTCAGTTTCTTTTGATTTTCTGAAGTTACTGTTTAGTGCAAGCATAGCTGAAACCTTTTCACAAAACAATAACATTAACCAGCTCAGGAAACTGATGGTCTGTCTCCCTGTACCCCTAAGTCACAATCATCCCAGCAGTCACACATTACTTGTAAGAAACCCACATACCACTGGGAGAAGGCAGTTATGTATGCTGTCCAATGGCATTTAAAGTATAAATCCATAATTAATACTGATCATCTATATGAAATAAACATTATATATATATATATTTAACATAGTAGAATGCAAGTTTGGTCATTTGTCACACTTTCTGTTGAAAATAAATATGAAAAGGTATAGCCAGAATAAAATGCATAAATTATGACACTGCAAGTCAGCCATTTACAAATCATTTATGAATTTACTAATATAAAATCACAAACATGTTTACATACAGAAATATGTAGATACACACAAATACATGCATTTATACGTACAGAATAAGGCAAAGGGGCATGAACGGTATACATTTCACGTACCCAGAGGAGCTGCGAGGCATAGCCAAAAGGGTGAATGCTTTACAGTCTGTGGGTATGTAGTAACATCTGTACCATGTACACCCCAAAGAGCCTTACTGCACTTATAAAATAAGCATCTGTATTCCTTGCCATTTGAGTTCAACATGTAATAGTTTATGAATGATAATTATATGCTTTACAGTATAATTAAATGTAAAACAGTTAATTCACCCATTTTTCACTAGCAGATCACTGTTCAGGATTAGAACATTTAAGTGCATGGAATTTTGGTCCGAAACTTTCAGGGTATTTACTCTTCAAAAGAAGTCACCAACAGGTACAATAGCTTTGGAGATGCACTATATAGTAGTTCAGTGGCTAAAAAATGGAACTCTGTCCCTACAAGCATTCAAAACACATCATCCAAAGCCTCCTTTAAAGACCTCATCAGGCAACATCTCAAGGAAAGTTGGCAGTGCCACGATTGCTCCCCAGGCTAGTGAAAGCAGATAACACATGCATACAAAATCTACAACACTTGATAATAGTTTTCAATCTTACTCACAAACACTGGCTAATCTACAATGTATGTATTGTACCTGTGTACTATGTATGTATTCTACCTATGTTCCAAATTTCAGCTGTACACCACAAATCTATTAATTACCTTTATTTTTAAAATATTTTTTTGTTTGTTCTAGAGAGAGGAACAAAAGGTGAAGGTGTCTCAGTTTACATCAAAAATAATTATACTTCAAGGCTGATGAAGCAGTATGATCCACTCGAGCTCCTCCAGTTAAGACTCACCCTAGGCTCAATCCCAAGCCACATCTTTGTGAGTGACGGGTCTCCCCCCATGACCCAGGAAGTACATAGCACTTACTTAAATGAACTTGAGCTGCTCTCCAATCAAACGCCACCATAATCATGGGTGACTTCCACTAACCTACTGCACACTGGGAATCATACATGACCTCAGACTTGCAGGCCCAAAAGATTCCTGCAATTTGCCAAAACAAATTCTCTGGACAATGTCCTCACTGGTCAAGTCAAGCCATCAAGTCATTTCCTTTTAAATAAAAGTAAACCCTTAAGACACTAGGTCACCCTGGAATTTTTTAGGAATTATTCCAAGGCTAACTTCCTACTTTTAAGTGTCACCCTGGCAAAATTTCAAGCCCCTCCAAACCCAGGGAACACCCCAGTGCACATGGAGTCATTCACAAAAAACCTTTACGATCATACAAACAGCTGCATAAAGGCAGGGGTACATATCCAAAATAATCATAGGACTAACTCTAAAAAGAAAGTGCCCTTGTGCAATCACAACAAAGTACAAGCACACTCAAACTAAATAAACAACTCGGGGAACTATTTAAGTCTACCAAAGCTAAACGTGAGGGAAAACAACCTCCAAGGCCAAGTACAACCACAAGGCATTCTTTGCTATATCCAAAACCTCAAATGCAATACACAACAATGTGCCAAACTAATTGTAAATAAAGCCACTTGTACTGAGCCAGAGAATATAGAAAATCTAGTGGCTGATAAATTCTTCTCCAGTTTTACCTCAGTTTCTCCTCCGACATCTCTCAAGAAATACCTCCTCGACAATAACACCGTCAACTATCACTAGGGAACAGGTCCTCACTACATTGATGGGATGTAATATCCTAGCATGCCTTCTTAATAGATTAAGCCCACTAGAAACACTATTCAACTGTTGCTGCAAAGCAGGATATGGGACAAGTGACTGGAGGACTATTATCCCTCTGCACAAGTGTGGGTCATCCATGGACCTGGGAAACTGCTTACCATAAAGCCTAACTAGTCTCACATACAAGGGAATGGAAATGATAAAAACAACGACATTGGGAAACTTCAGACAATGGATCCAATACAGTTTGGCTTTGTCAGGGATAGGTCATGCCTACTCAACCTTGTGGATTTCTTTGAGGTCACCATGGCAAAATAAGATGGTGAAATGATGCACACTACCTACCTCAACCTGGTCATGCCTACTCAACATGGTAGATTTCTTTTAGAAGGTGACCAAAGCAATGGACGAAGGCTATTCTTTGTGATTCTTTACTCTTCCCTGATTATTTACCTATGTACCTACTTATTGTACCATTTCTTGTACCAACTCTCTGTCTTCTGATAATCCTTCTATTACTCTTGAGTAATATCCTCTACTCTCCTAATTGTCTCCATTTCTCCTAGAACTGTACTATTCGATTTCTGCTCACACACTGTCTATTTTTTCTCTTTGCAGTTTGCTCGGGCCATCCACAAGCCTCAGGACTGCCCCCACCCCAGGTAGAATGAATTATTAGGTGAATTTCATTGAATTCTTTTTAACAATTTTCTCTTACCTGTAACCATCATTGTGAGGTGAGCACAGCTGCATTGAGCTCCACTCAGCTTCTAACTTGGAGAGCTTTAATGAAGTCAGCCACTAAATAGGAACATACTCTACTAATTGTACAAGTTCTTTATTCCCTCTGTATACAAACAGAGGAGCTCCAGAGTCTAAGGTTAAAACTATTCCAAAACAAACCTTTAGTTCAGTCCCAATTCCCTTAGTTCTACTCATCCTTAAAGAGCTTGCTAGCAAAATTTGGTTTATGTAAGCTGAAAAGCTCTAACATAGTGTATTGTCTTACTTACATTTCCTGGCTCCTGATTGTTTTTTTTTTCTTTTCTATTTGGAATCCCTCCTGCTGAGGCTGCTCTGCCCACTCCATTTGCCCTTTGGTATCACTCCGCTCAACTATCCTGCCCCCATATCCCTCCCACCCCCAGTGCTGCTACTCTTGAGCACTAGGCAGACACTCCCTCACTCAACCCATCCAATTAGATGCACTTCCTGTTATCCTGTTTCCTCCTCCTAGACCTATAACATGCTCGTGCTTCACCTATCACGTCTTACTACACTCATATTACTATCTTACCTCACTACTTAACACCACAACATATTCCAAACTCCCACTTTTCATCACACCACAAACCCACCTTACCATACTACTCCGTGCACATATCTCACCATCAGTCCTACACTTGTCAATATTACTAGCCTCCAATATTTTCCATTTAAATTAATACCTACTAAAGATAGTCCCTATAATCCTCAGTTATTCAACAATGAACTTATCAAATGATTGGAACTACTTACCAACATTGCCTCTAAGCCAGGCATGGGCAAACTACGGCCCAGGGGCCACATGCGGCCCGTTAAACGTTTTGATTCGGCCCGCCAAACTTGAAAAAATTTAATAAATTAACCTTGTTAATGTTTTATTTCCCCTGCAATTCTGATGTTTCCTCACTAGATGGCGCACTCTAGATATATTGGCTTTGTTGAGGTGAAGCGTAGGCCTATTACTCCACGTTTGCACTTTACCCTTTGACCCACCGCCCCTCTTTGAAGATGAGCGGACCCAAGAAAAGGAAAGTGGACAGAGAATGTCGAGTGTTCAATAAGGAGTGGACAACTAAATATTTTTTCACTGAACACCGATCATCTGCTGTTTGCCTGATATGCCAAGAAACTGTGGCAGTTTATAAAGAGTATAATATTAGCCGTCACTTTGCCACAAAGCACGCTAATTATGCTAGCAAGCTCTCAACAAAAGAACGGGAAGCTGCTGCTGAGAAGGTGGCAGCTAATTTGAAGGCTCAGCAAAGTTTTTTTCACCGTCAAACTGCCATTCAAGAGTCAAGTACCAAGGCCAGTTTTATGCTTTCATTCAAAATAGCAAAGGCCAGCAAACCACTGTCTGAGGGCGAGTTTTTAAAAGAATGTATGGTCGTCCTTGCACTGGTCGTTGTTGACTTTTGGCACCAGGGAAACAAATTGAATAAAAGGAACAGGACAAGTACATCTGCATCTCCTACCGTTTTTGAAAAAAGACAGTCAGGAGGAGAGTGATGGTGATATCCTGAAGGATAACAGAACTTTCAGTGCTTTAAAATAAAATGGTCATTTATTTGATTTTCAGTGTTTAAAGACTCATTTCGAAGTCAGAGATTTTATTGTAATGCTTTTCTTCATTTTCATTGGAAATTAAAGCACATGTTTTCTCCATATCCCAAGATGTGTATTTTTCCCCCAATGAGGTGATGTTTTCAAAGCATGCCATCTATCTGCTCCTGTTCCGGCCCCTTTGTCAAATGTTAGAACTCAATGTGGCCCACGAATTAAAAAGTTTGACCACCCCTGCTCTAAGCTATTGCTTAGTAGTGACATTCACCCAAACCATGGACCACGCTCAGATAACACCAACCCATCTAATTACTCTAGTCTCAACACCCCCACACATCCACTCCTAAAGAGAAAAAAATCAGACCTGTTGCTAATGAACATTAATATTAGAAGTATAGCCAACAAACTGGACATCCTCCATGCCACTCTAGCGACGTACACCCCAGATACAGTCATAATCACTGAAACATGGTTAAAACCAAAGTACAAAAGATAATGAAATACCACCCCCAGGTTACTCCATCCTACGGGTGGATAGACCCCATACTACGGGTGGATAGACTCAACAAAAGAGGAGGTGGAGTTGCTGTCCTCTTTAAAGACCATCTCACTTTAACTTTCCTTGAATGCAAAACCCCACAACTGGACAGTGCAGAAATCATCTATACCACACTAACCATAAATTCAAGAAAACACAACATAACTGGTTTCTATACCCCACCTGGAAATAATGTCCCAGTTATAGAATGTCTACTGCAATGGGCAAGTAGTACCCTTAACACAATATAATTGGTTTCTATATCCCACCTGGAAATAATGTCCCAGTTATAGAATGTCTACTGCAATGGGCAAGTAGTACCCTTAGTCAGGAGACATTCACATTGAGTGATTTTAATTTAGACTGGTTTGCATGTGATACAGATCACCCCATCCATCACATAAGCATGCATGGCTTTACACAAACTATCCAAAAACCTGCTATCCAAAAACCTACCAGAATAGATAAAGCTAGTGAAAAACAATCCACCTTGGACTGGACATTATTAAATAACTCCTCTCACTCATTCTAATCAGGTTGCTTTCCTGATGGTCTAAGTGACCACCTACCCACATTTCTTATATGACAACACCTATTCTCACCAAAACCTACTATGTTTAAATAACTCAGAAAAAAACTTTAATCTTGACAACTTCCTAGCCGACCTACAAAAGGTGCAATTGGACTCCACTCAAATACCTTGACCTAGATGATGCAGTGAACCAGTTTAATAAATTTTACTTAGATATATTAAATGCACATGCCCCTGTTAGAACCATCAGAGTAAAATCAAACTATGCCCCCTGGCTAAGCAGAGACATAAGTCTTTCTTAGATATATTAAATGCACATGCCCCTGTTAGAACCATCAGAGTAAAATCAAACTATGCCCCCTGGCTAAGCATAGACATAAGTCTTTCTTAGATATATTAAATGCACATGCCCCTGTTAGAACCATCAGAGTAAAATCAAACTATGCCCCCTGGCTAAGCAGAGACACTAGGGCCCTTCTGAAAACTAGAGAGAAAGGCTGGGAACTATGGCATAAGATTAACACAGTAGTTTCTAAACAGTATCAAGAACTTGGAAATAAGGCAAAAAAACAAAACAGGATAAAATAAATTTCTATCATAACATTCAAAACACATATCAAAAAAACCCTCAGAAATTCTGGCCAGCAATTAACTCAAACCTTCACCCAAGAAAATGTACTACAGCTACTCCAAACATCCACAACAATTGTGATAGCATAACTACCATTTTTAACAAACATTTTACTGAATTTATAATTGCCCTTTCCAAACAGCAACCCCCTACTCCTGACACCAAACCAGCCAAGTCTACAACTAGCAATGCCTCATTCTCTTTCTCCCCAGTTCCTGCAGCCATTATAAAAAAACTACTACAGAAACTAAAACTTACTACACTTGCCATAGATAACTTACCCAGTGAATACCTCAAAACTGCAGCTGAATCTATAGCCTTCCCAGTATCAATCCTTATAAATAGATCCATTCTCGAAACCAAGGTCCCTCAACTGTGGAAAATTTCCCATGTAATCCCACTTCACTTCTACAGAACTGAGTTTTTCTTTCACCTCTTTCTAAGCTACTGGAAAGGTGTATTCATCTCCAGGTCATGAAATTCTTATTAACAGATAAGCTTCTCGCAAACACTCAGCATGGGTTTCACCCATCACATAGTACCACTACAGCTCTCTTATCCTTCACTAATACCATAAACCATCACAGGAACAACAACAACTTTGTATCTGCCATCTTTCTAGACCTATCAAAAGCTTTTGATATGGTCTCCCATTCCAAACTAATAGATGTACTAACTGAACTATCTTTCACACCATCTGCCACAGCATGGTTTCATAACTATTTATCTACCATCAACAATCTGTTCTATGGCAGGGCGACCTATCTCCATGCCTTCCTTTATCCATTGGTATCCCCCAAGGATCTATCTTGGGCCTCCTCCTTTTCTCCCTCTTTACTAATAATCTACACACAGCTACTCCTCATGGTTATATAATACAGTATGCAGATGATCCAACACTTATCTGTCCTGGCACTTCTCTATCAACTCTTCATTCTCAAACACAGGAATCCTTCACTTCTCTTGAAACATGGTTAGCCAATGCCCATCTAATCCTGAACCCAAACAAAACTAAATTATTACTCTTCCAACCCAACAAGATATCTGACTTACATGTCTCCCTAACAATAAAAAAGTCCATAAGAAACTTGGAAGTCTACATAGGCATAAAAGGTTCCTGACCACAATGGCCAAAATTACATTAGCACAAACCCATCTGCTCTCCACTCTATTATATGCCTCCCCAATTTTAACTAATCTAAGGAAAACTGACTTATCTAAGCTGGAAGGATGTTGTATTGTAATAAAATTGCTAAGTTTGAATCTGACTGCCCATATAGAACACATCATTGTACAGCTTTAAGGATTCTAGACTGGCTTGAGCTTCCCAACATTATTCTTTACAATCAACTCTCTAACTCACAAAATTGTAACACAACCAACTAGAACCTCTGCACTACAAAATCTCATCCTTCCTTACAGTTCTAGCAGACCACTTCGCTCTAACAAGAACTTACTCACCATCTCAAAGGACAACAACACTACAGGAGAATCTTTATTTTCCAACTATATATCTCGTATATGAAACTCCCTAACTCCATTATCTCAATCTCATCCACTAACCACTTTAAGACATCACTTAAAGCTTATCTAAAAAAAATAAGTGGCTATGTTCCTGTACTAACCCCTCATGCGTGCTCTGATACATGACAGTACACCCAAAACATATCCGACTTCTCCCCTGGTCTTTAATCCTTTGTTCCTACCGACCTGTCTTAACCTTATATCTTGCCATAAGTCATACCTACAAATAGTACCAGCTATGTTCAAAGCCTAGGTTTTGTTGTCAAGATGTAACAAATTTGTATGTTCTCCTCTATACCACATTTTGTTTACTTTATACTTTATTGATTATTGTAATGTGTACATGCAAATTTACTGTTACTCATGGAGCTTTTCTCCCCGGGCCTCTACTGAAAAAGGACCTGTGTCCAGTCACACTTACCCAGTAAACAAATGTTAAATAAATAAATAATAAATAAAAATAATGCATACTGCCTACCTCCACCTGGCTAAAGCATTCAATACAACACCCCATTTGGACATTGCAAACAAGCTCACCTGCTAACCAGCTGGCTCACAGATATGACACAAGAAGCCAGGATAGTAGAGTGTGCATCCACAAAAAGGTTAGTCAACAGCAGAGTCCCCAAGGCTTGGTGCTGCGGCTACTCTTTTTTCTACATTTCTGAAGTCAAGGCCAACAAAGGCCTCTGGCTGACCAAGTTCTCACATGACTGCAAACTAACAGCAATCAGAGACCGACATAAACATTCTCCAAGAAGGCCTAACAGACTAATAACTGGCACTAGGGTCAACTCAATGTCAAAAAGTACATAACAGTATTTTTCAGAAAGACTCCTGCCTGAGAAATTATTTTATGATAATATACCTTTAAGACTCGACCTTGTGGTCAGGAATTTGAGAATGCACATAGACAGTGACTTGGCCTTTGACCACTATTTGTCTACTGTAGTAAGAAAATCATTCTACACTGCACAATTTATAAGCAAAGGTAAAAAAATCTACCACCAAAGATGTCAGTGTTTCATTCAACTCCGCCCTTATCATTATCACACCAATCATGTGATTTCAATGGCTCCATCCGTACGTACCTGACCAGGCATATTTAATAACTAGAGCATCCACAGAGGTTTCTCACAAGGAAATAAATGGTGTAGAAAAGATATCCCATGCAGCTCATTTGAAAGTCTAAATCTGGCCAAAGATGACTCCAGTGCCTCAAAGCCTTCACATGGCTGGGTTACCCAGCAATACAGCTGGAGTAAGGATCAGTGGAAGGTCATGAGGAAGGGGGTCCTCTGATATTATACTGGAACATCCCATGGTAATGAACTCTGTCAACGATGATTCTAGGTGTTGGAAGTCACACAGTGTTCTGAAATGGGATGTTCTACTGAAAAAGTCAGAGGGCAGCATACTTAAAAAAAAAAAAAAATTTTTGAAGTAAGAGGTGATTTTTGGATAGCTGTAGAAAACTGGCTTGGATATCTTCAGATCAAGGACTTGTGGTTACATAATGTTTCTCAGACAGAAAGAGAGCAGCAGCCTCTTTTATGAGGAAACAGAATAGTACAAAAAAGGGCACAATCTGTACCATCTACATAGATATATGGGACAAAAGGGCTTTTACAATGCTAAAACTGATAGAGAGTAGATGAACACATAAGAATATCAGGCTGACAGCATCCCAATGGAAACAAGTGTAGCAGGCCCCATCCAAATTTAAAAAATGACCTAAATATCAAGGCCAATGGAAAAGCATCCCTACTAAAGAAGTCAGACAACAATAGTTTCTGGAGATGTTCTCAGAAAGCCAGCAAACACAATTCACATGTTCTGGAGCGGTCCTAAAATTAGATGCTTTTAAACCAATATCTGCATTTGCCTAGACTTTGCCCTTGATTGGAAATGTTGGATATTAGGTGTACACCCCAGGGTACCCATAGATGCTACTCCCATACTGGACACATATTGCATTATTAGCGAGCACCATAAAATTGTTGGTTGCCCGGCACTGGAAAACAACCCACCTACTAAAGAAGGGAGGATTTAGATAGCTCTGTTCATAAGCACCTGGGTACTCTTTAAAGAGGTATTTCACGCTAATGGCAGGTCTCACCTGGGATAACCCAAGGCTTGAACATTCCTATAAACACCTCTGGTGAAGCTAGTTAAAGTGAGCATAGTCTCTGTTGTTTAATAGGGTATGATTTACTGCTGGCTGAGCACGTATATAGTGTATATAATTCCTTTTATTATCCATTTGGATGATGATGTATCAATACTTCATTGCAATTTTCTTTGGTTGTAGTCCAGCTTTATTTGTGATTATATTGTTCTTTTTAAGGCAACTGATATTGAACACCAATAAATACAGTATTTAAAAAAATAGTGGAAAATTTACAACATAAAACTAGAGAAAAATATTACAAGAAATGAAGGAGATCACAGATCACAGCAAGCCTACTTCATACCTACATTCTGAACTAAAAAGACTTGATTTAGAAAGAAACCCAAGAGGAAGAAAAATACTAATCTGCTTGTACTACAAATGTTTAGATGTTATGTAATGAAACTAGATGTTCTAGACAGATATTTATGGATGGATAAAACGCAGGCTATGACTTTTAACTAGATTTTACTAGCCACATATTATAAAGGAAGCAGAGTATTTCTCTGCAGGACTGCATCTAACCCAGGGTCTAGGAACCCTTTCATACCCCAAACCATAAGAGAAGTTCAATTTGAGTGAATAGCTGTTGATCCTGTAGGCCAAGTCAAGCAAAGGTCATTACTACATAGTAATAACAGATTACTCCACAAAGTTCCCAGAAGTCACTCCCCTAAGATAAGTAATAGTTATGGCTATATTGTAAAAAATACTGCTATTCTTTTTCAAGGTCACTCTTGAGAAGTCCTTGGATCAAGGAACCCCATTCATGTTAAGATACATGAAACCATGCCACTTCTTTAAGGTGAGGTACCAGAGTTCCTCTGTATATCATCTACAGATAGAGAGATGGGATGGTGGAATATTTTAATTAAAACGTTTAAATCCATAGCTCACAAACCTACATAAGACAGGAAGAATTATGACCTGCTACATCCATACATTCTCCTTGCAAAACATTAAGTATCACAAGCCTTACTTGGAGAAGATATCCATGAGACTTGCTCAACCTAGCAAAGTAAAATTGGAAAGAAAACTCTCCCTTTGAGTGTAAGACAAGATATTACACAGAACTTTAGAACAGGTTAACAGCTACAATGTCTATGGTTAGTGAACATATACAAATAAAATCACAGTAAACCCATCAGAGACTATACAACAGAAATGTTCATCTTACAGTTTCAGGCAGAAGACAAGATAATTTTGTTAGAACCCTCTGATCAGAGAAATTTTCTTCCTGTAGGACAAAACCACTTTGAAGAGATAAAAGTAAATGAAATAAATTGCAAAGTAAAGCAAGCTGCAAAAAAAAAAAAAAGAGATACGTTACATAAACATAACGTCTTGGAAACAAAATGAACTTTCCATAGTAAATATGTTTGCTAAAGAAGTTCCATAGTATGTCCCGAAATAAAGATAGGAGAAACACCGTCAGTAATCTAGAGAGAGAAGCTGCTCCACTGGCATAGAGGGATAAAGCCCGGATTGCAGCCTTGCTGACCTGGGTACAACTGGCAGCTTGCATGACTGATACAGCAGAAGGGGAGAGATGGGCATTATCAACCCAGGGGAGGGTGGTCTTGAGAGCCTTCCACACATAATCCCTGGTCAAGGTTGAAGATGTGTGAAGAAAGGGAAGTAGCCCTATCAGGGATTAGGGTGGGAACACTGAGCTGCCATGGAGGCTGGGCAATAGCCAACATGTCCCCGCTGCATGCCCGCCCCCAGGACGAAACCAAAAGGCCGTCAGGATAGAGGTGAAAACACAAGTATAAATTTCATACCTCTCAACCTCTTAATGTAAGAAATCTGGGCAATCTGGACAAAGCCTGACAAAATGGGGGGGGTAAAGGCCCAAAAATAGGGACAGATTTTAAATATTGCTCTTACAAACTTAAGAAGTTGCTAGTAACATGGTTCGTGTTAACATACATTTTCTAAAGGATTTAACATCTGAAACTTAAATGTATGACATTATTTAGTGATTTCAATCCTCAGATCATCCCAATGATTTGCCGAAACCACACATTTTATGACAAATAGACCAAAAATATAAGGCTAAAGTCTGGACAGTTGAGAGGTATGTAAAAATCCCTCAGCAGGTGGTGTGACAGCCAGACCCCTTCAGGACATCCTTGGGCTTCATGCTGGTCCCATGCCTTATGTGAGAAAGTCCAGGGGTCTGGAGAAGCTGGTAGCCCTGGCAATGGACATGGTTCATTGGGACAGGGGGACACAGGATGAAACAAAGGGGAAAAAAGGCACATATTCTCAGAACAGCTAGAAGGTTTACTACCTCTGGTGAAAAGTAAATCTAAAATGCTATCATGCTATCAAATACCAGAATCCTAACAGCAAGCAATAAAGAAGGAATATGCTTAAGATGGAGGGTCACAGTAAATTACCAAGTGCCCTAGTTCCCATGGCAAGATAAATAAAGGTTTAACTGCAATCCCATTAACCCACGTTCAATTAACAGGAATGGGAAATGGAGGGAGTGGAACAAAAGGAAGGGAATGAGCTACATACGGCTTGCCCATTCTAGTGGGGAGGGAGGTGGCTTGTCCTGCAATATGGGCGACATCGGGTCACAGTTCTGGGTGATGTAGCTTAGATCAGAGAAAGGCTGCTTGCGTGTCCCATCCCTGAAGTCTGGTAGCACTAACTCTTTAATTAGCTAAAAGGGATGTAAGAACTCTTGGGAGTGGAGGGGGCAAACCCCGATCCCTGCCTTAATGAAGACCCCCACAATAGTCTCTTGCCTCGCAGGCAGAACAAATGGACCACTGATGGTTCCTCCTCTGTGAGGAATGTATGGCAACATAAATCATGGAGTGCTGATGGTCAGCAGGTGGGGGGGGGTTAAAAGGTAATAGTAATCACAAAGTGAATGAGTGGAACAGCCCCACTGACTCTATTTCCCACACCTAACGAGACTGTAAGATTTTGCAATGACTTTAGAAAACTGATATTAGTATAACCCAAATTTGAATCCTACCCCACTGTGCTAGAGAGGATGAATTAGTAAAAAAAAAAAGTTGGGTAAGGTTAGATTTCTGTTCATGCTGGACCTGACTAAGGGCTTTTAGCAAATCCAAATAACTCCTGCAGTTACGAAGAAAACAAACTCCTTCACATATGATGGCCTTTTTCATTATAAAGAGATACTGTTCAATCATGGTACACCAGCAATGTTTCAGAGGTTTACAGACCAGATTCTTAGACCCCACACTGGACATGCAGCAGCATATGCTGGCCATGTCATTATTCTTATTGAGCATAGAAATGTACCTTCCCATTCTCAAAGCTTTTATAAACTCCTTATGACAAGCTAAAAACTAACTAGTCACAAGTATACTGGGAATGTCTGAAGCCCAATATTGGGGCTATGTGATAGGAATGGGGACTGTAAAACTATTGGCAGAAAAAGTAGTACATAACTATTCCATACCCGCCACTAGGAGAAAAGTAAAGGCCTTTTTGGGGTCGGCCAATTAGTACTGCAAATTTAGTGGGTCTAGTATTCTTCTGTCAGGAGGGCTTTGTCACTATAGACATTTCAAGTTTAAAATACTATACTACCTGAATGACGATTAGCTGCTTTGGGCCTACACTTCACCTGCAGGCACTACAACCAATAGTTCTATACTGGGGGGAGGGGTTGTGTAATAATGGGCTCCTATGCCAGCTTTAAAAACAAGAAGCCTTGATGTTGACAAGCAGGAAATAGGAAGTCATGTGAGAAAGCAAACAGCTGTATGTTAGGCCTGAGCTCACCAGGCTTGGAAGATGTATATCGCTAACCTTCGAAGGATTTCTGTGGACGGTTCCTCATCAGCTTTGAATAAAAGATGTCTTATGAAGTGCAGAAGTACTACTTTGTAAAGGAAAGCTTTATGAAGACTACTTTAGCTGTGGAGTTTGTCATCAAGCCCCAATGGTCTAATGGATAAGGCACTGGCCTCCTAAACAAGGGACTGTGGGTTTGCATCTCACCTGGGGTGATGTAATCTTGATACAAGTAGAGATTTTTGATGCATGGCTAGGATGAAGATCACCTTTGTGGTTGTTAGCCTAGTGAACACCAATGAACATTTGCTTGGGAGAATCAGCTGAGAGACTTCCTTAACTCTAAAAATGGTACTACTTGTCCTGTGAAGGTGCAATAAAAGAGTCTTTGTGCAATTTGCTACACATCCAGGAGGCTATTCTGACCTAATACTTCACACAAAGCTGCATGTTTAAACTGAATTTTATTTCTTCTTTTTTTCCACTTTCCTTTTTACTAAGAACACCTTGCATTTACCTCCCATGTAAATAAACTATGTTGAAAAACTGACAGTTAAGATCCTGCTAGTGACCCCAGTTTCAGGAGAGAGTTAAGAAAATGTTCTGGTATCTAAATACATGTCACCAAGGATTTACCAGAATATGGTCCTTCTGACGTTTCCACACTTTTTATATAATGTGACTCCAAGGTTGTTTTTTTTTTTCAAAAATGACAGACTTGTTGTTGTGTCTTTTGGCTTTTCCCAGTTAGGGGTCGCCACAGCGGAACTCTGACCTGCTAATGATTGGTAGTTGATTTTTATGTGCCAAGTTACCAGCCCTGACGCACAACCTTCAATGAAGGTACGCCCATTCACACATGTCTCCACGCAGAAGACGCTCTAGCTGAGAATCGAACCGAACAGCGTCGGACTGTGAGGCGACAACGCTACAGCAGCACCACCACCGCGCAAAAAATTACTTTAAAATCACTCCCATAAATCCCACCATCTCTGTAGCTTCCAAAAAAGAATTAAAAACTCTCACATACAGCATGCTTCATTGAGTATACAAAGATACAGAACAGAACCAACCCACTGGCAGTGCATAAAGTACAGTTTTGTACCTACCATAAATGTAGATGTTGGAGTGTACACCCTGCTACAGTCATCACACACGGGTTATCCTGTTGTCAGGCGGTTCCGCAGTCGGCCGGAATTCCAAAGTCTTGGTCCGGCATCGGTTGCTGTCGCTTCTTCCCTGACGTCAGTGCGCCAGGGGTATATATAATGCATCCAACACCATTTTCTTCAGTTTTTCTTGCTCCAGATGTCAGGTGCCCCCAAAAAGGTGGTCAGTAATTAGTACCAATTTAAGAAATTTTAGCACAAACACAAAATCCCTCCAGCTATAAGCAAATACATCAGGAAGGTATTGTAGAGATTTAGCCAGTTAGATCAGAGGAGATCAGGGGCGGCTCGTGCTATCGGACTGCCGGTCTGCAGCCCCCCCACCTAGAAAACAAAGAAAAAAAAATCTAAGAAACAAAAAATCCACTCAGACTGCCTTTACCGGCAGTCCGCATGCATAAAAAAAGGTACCCAGCAACCTGTGCTGTAGGATACCCAGGAATCTGTGCGGTCGACGACTGCACAGAACAGAGGAGCTCCAGACTGCTTGCCTTGCAGACAGGCCCAATGAGAAGTGAGCTGAGAGCTCAGGGCCAATGAGGAGTGAGCTCTCTCTCAGCAATTTCACTGCGTGGGTCGTCGCTGGCTGGATTATTTTAGTCGCTGCTACCTGAATGGATTCTGTGGCTTCGCCGGCTGGATTTTGTTGGTCGCTGCTGCCTGGGTGTCTTACAGATGGATTCTGTAGCTTCGCTGGCTGGATGGGAGTCGTGCAGATCGAGTTTGTTGGTCGCTGGATTCTGTTCATGAAACAGGTAGAGGTGTGTGTGTGTGTGCGTGTGTGTGAGAGTCTGTTGTGAGAGAGAAAGATTTTTAAAATAAAAAATGTTATGCAAACATTTTTCCCAGAGGAATATATATTTTGAGGGGGGTGTTCTGACCACTTCTTACCTTTCAAAACTGGTTAGAAAAAAGTCGTCATATCCCAAATCAAGTCTGTTTATATTACAATACAAACACTGCATCAAATTTCATTCAAATTAATTTTGTTACTTTAAGCTACTACTCCTTTATTTACGAAAATACCTAACATGTTGGGACAGTCACCTGATGTAAGAACTGTAATGCTGTTTACTCGGAATCACTGCAGGTGCACCCATCTGATTTTGTGGACTCGGCTGGGGTCGTGACGCCACACCAGGTATCCATTTTCTTATAAATATGTACAGAGAAGAAGAAATGACAAGAAAGGTAAAGACAGCAAGCCCCGACTGGCCAGGTTAAATGTGTGCCCTTTTAAAGTCATCAAAGCCAAAACAATTCAATTCCCACACAAGAACAGAACGAAGTTACAGTAATGGGGTTAAAATCATGAACGCAAACATGATTACAAATTACTACACCTCTAAAAACAGCACTGTGTGTGTGAATGGGGGGGTGTGCATGAGACTTGGTGATGTGTCTCTAGCTGGATTTTCCAACTTTTAGGGTGGGTGTTTAAAATGGCTGCGGAGAAGGTCCACATCAGATCACCACAACGCCTCTTCATTAAATCGAAAGCAAGTCGAGGCACTTCAAGTGACAAGTTTCTGCTCCGATGTTTCAGCCTCACCCTTACATCAGGGCGGCAGGTCATTCACTTCGGTTCAGTAACTTGAAAAAACAGGAAGGGTTGCTGTTTCTTTTTAATGAAATTCTGCGCTTATCTTAAACTGGGCTGTAGACTGCTTCAGCTGACTCTGAGTGCATTCTTCTGTGTATGCATGCTTGCTAGAAAGTAAACCAGTGTGTTTTTAATTGAAAGCTACTGCTCAAAGGCATAACCACAGTGACGTGTTTTAAATAATCCTTTTGTCTTTTGTACATCTGCACCTGTCAACAATCTGAATGTTGCTGAACTAACATCAGGCAAAAGCACACTGTAATTTGGTTGTTCTCCCTCAGTATATATAAATGGGGAGTTTCCAGCATACACAGGCTTAGCTTGATATTGCTTAATTAATGTCAGAAGGCATACCAAGCTAGTCACTGATTACAATGGTTCTGTAGAGAGAACTACAAGTCATTAATCATACTTTTGCACAAGTAGGCTTCTTTTAAAGAAAAATAAAATGCATGGCAAACACACAGCTTAGTTATTTTCAATTTGTTGTTGCAAAGTGTAATCTACATTGAATATATGAAAAGTAAAGTATATTGAGGTAAAACATGAGCAATGCAATGGCAGTCATCACTTAAACGATGTTCATTATGGAAGGAGTAAGAAACTGTGCTGGACATCAGATAGCACTCTGTATTGCCTTCTTTCTAATGAGTAAAAATCAAAGTCATTCATGTCACTGGCGATTTGAAGAGAATGACTTGTTCCTTGTATAACTGTTTTTAAATGCTTTACTTCACTGACTACTGAAAAGAAGAAACAAGCAAGTAAAATGATGTTATAGGCCTTATGTTACTTGGAAAATAAATTGCTGCAAGTTAAAAAGGAAGAAACCAAGGCACAGTGATTGTTCTAGCCATGTTCTTTGTGATAATGATGTACCTTTTTGAGACATTGTTAATAGCACAACAGGTAGTGTACTTGCTTTTGATGCAGAAGGATGTGGGTTCTACTCCCACAGTAAGTAGATGCATTGCCGATACTGTACTGTGTTGTAAAGGGGGTGGATGCTGCAGTCCTTTTTGGCAAAGATACTTAGTAACTATGAACCTGTTATTGTTTGCCATCCATTCCCTATTGCAATATTGCTAGCTTATCATTTTTTAGTGTAAGATAGGCAATTTATTCCTCAAGGGTAATGGGCACTTATAAAGTTGTTTGCTAGCAGCAACCTCTTTATTAGTTACAGATTTCTTTAATGTGGATTTTACTACTTCAGAGATTGTGCATATTTACTGATACTGGTGGACTATAGAAGGTTAAGTAGACTTTTTATGATGGAAATGTTCTAAATTGGGCAGTTTTGTCATTGGTGCATGCATTTTGTTTCATTGTTTAGTGGAAAATGTTCAAAACCATAAATTTAAAATGCCCTCTAACAACTGTACTGTATTGTACAAGGAATATAATTTAATACAATCAGAAAGGTGTATCAAAGAGCATGTGTATGTTTCATGTTCAAGAGGCGTATGATTTGAAAACAGCCCAAAGTTAATCTTTATCCGCTACTGGCAAAATGTATTTTCTTTGAACATGGGTTTCAATGCTGTTTCAATGAATGTGAGTTTCAAGGGTAGAGAAGTTTTAATGCCAAGTCTATTTTCATTGTGAGACAGCATTGCTTTGTTTAGTACATATCTATTAGGGTTTGTACTGTAAAATGCACAATAAAACTTCAAACGAAATCCATATCATCGCAGAAGTAAAGCAGTATGCATACTACAGTGTTTTATAGTACATGGGGTGAAATAACCAAGGAAAGGGACATTGGAATGGCTACGGGGGGAGGTGCCATTCGACCATGATTTTGTGAGGGGGAAGGGCAGCAAATTTAGACAGCCCAGGCTGAACTATACCTCAACTTTCCAGATTCTTTATTCTTATTTTTGGTTTGTTCCTCAAGTTGTAGTTTTCTGGCAAATCATTTAGGAATGAAGTCACTAAATAATGTCCGACATTGAGTTTCAGACGTTATAACCTTCAGAAAAATGCATGCTAACGCAAGACCTGTTATTCTATCAACTGTCTTAAGTTTATACAAGAGCAATTTTTAGTACTGTTTGTATGTTCCCCCAATATATTTGGCCTTGTCCAGATTTCCTGCATTAACAGGTTGAGAGGTATGTGCAAATAAATCGCTTTATAGAATTAGGAATATCCAAACCTCTCAACTGTCCCCAATTTTGGCTCAAAATGTTGCTCTTCCCCTAATAACCCCTGTGCAAACTGGCAATTTTGGAAGAAAATGTGGAGGGTTTAAAATTATAAATAATGTAATGATCAGAGTTATAGATTATTTTTATTTCAGAAATGCATGTAGATGCTCTTATTTTGTCAGCTGCTCAAGTTAACAGTACTAATATTAAAGAGGTGTCCCTTCTTTGACAGGTTCCCAGCTGTATTTTGTGGCAATTTTATATTTCTGCATCACATTTTTGGTCTGTTTTTCATAAAATTGTGGTTTTCTGCCATATTAGTGGCAAATCATTAAAGATTGAAGTTAGAAAATAATGGCAGACCTTTGAGTTTCAGATTTCATACCCTTCAGAAAATTCATACTAATGCAACACCTACTACTATTCTATTATCTTTCTAAGTTTATAAGAGCAATATTTAAAAATTGTCCTTGTTTTGGGCCTGTGTCCCACTTCTATGTATGGCTTTGTCCAGATTTCTTGCTCTGAGGTTGAGAGGTACGAGTGTCAAAGCCATCACCATCAGCTAGACACACTCCCCCATGTAGTGACTCTCTATGTGTCCAAGCAAGGCAAGGAGCAATTATGTAGTGTAAGTGTGCGGAGTATTCCCCCATCCAAGTTAGACACAAGTACAATAGTGGCTTTTCATCTGTCCTTGATTTTGCAGAATGTTCTAGTTTTCTGTCATATTTTTATACTGTTGATTTATGCTTCTTATTCATAAAATGCATGATGTCGCAGTGCTCTGTTGCTTTGTGATTTGCTAAGCTCATTACATTTGTTGGATGGTTGCAATAATCTTTGCAGGCTTTACTCGTAAACTAAAGAAAATGCAAATCTATCATGTATGGTCCATAACCTGTACAGTAATCCTTTAAGCAATTTATCTTGAGCTCGTTTCTTGTTTGCTGTTCATTTTTTTACTTTGATCATGTTTTCCCCATGAAACAAGTAGATAGTTGTTGTCAGGCAGCAGGTCTTTTTTGGATAAGAAACATTTTTACAAGTGGGGTATCACAGAGATTTCTACTTTCAGCATGTTACTTGGTACTTTTATAAAGCTGAATACAAGTTATAATTAGAACTGCAGTGCAAGGAGAAGTTTTTTTTTTTTTTACTTGATTTTGACTAGTATTCCAGTAATGTATTTAAAAGATAATTTATTTTTTCATGCCTCACAACCTTTTTGTTTCCATATAGATATTAAGTAAGCTGTCATGTAGCCAATGCATTTGAAATATTTTTTTTCTTCTACACTTCATTTTGTCTTGATTGGACTCTTGTAATGACGGTTTGGCACCCAGGGCAGTGTATTTAAAGTTCCAGTTGTGTTTTTGAGCATAGCCCCATCCCTTTCTAATTGGCCACACCCCTTCCCATTGCCCCCACCCATTCAGCTGGTTCCTGCAGCCCCCCTTTAATTTGAAGTCACCAGCCGCCAGTGGAGGAGATGGAGGGAGGGTAACCTGGACTGCAGCAGGGTATACACTCGAACATCTACATTTATGGTAGGTACAAAACTGTACTATGTTCATCGTGTTACCCTGCTGCAGTCATCACACTTGGATAGAATCCCAAAGCTAAGGATGGGTGGAGGAGTCATAGAAGGTTAGAGGAGGCTAGAAGGCCCTGCAGAACTGCAGTGGCGAAGCCAGCTCTAGTCTTAGAGTAAAGTGGTAAGTGATAGTGTTTGGTAAAAGTGTGTACTGAACTCCAAGTTGCAGCTTCCAAAAGCTCCTTGGTTGGAACCCCCCTGAGGAAGGCTGTAGATGTAGCTGTTGCCCTGGTAGAGTGGGGCCTAATGGTAGCAGGAACTGGTTTTCCATGATGGGTATAGCAAAAACGAATGCAATGTCCTATCCATTTGGAAATGGTTTGTTTTGATATAGCCTTCCCTTGTGAAGCTGTAGCATAGGATACAAAAAGCTGGTCAGATTTTCTGAAAACCTTAGTTTTATCCAAGTAGTAACTAAGTTGCCTGTGAATGTCCAAGGAATGCAGGAGTCTTTCTCCTTTGTTCTGTGGATTTGGAAAGAAGGTGGGTAAGTGGATGGTTTGATTTAAAGCCACACTGGAAACCACCTTAGGCATGAAGGAAGGATTAGTTCATAGAGAAACTCTGTCTTGATGGAAAATGAGGAAAGGTTCCACTGCCATTAGTGCCTGCAGCTCTGAGACTCTTCTAGCTGAAGTTATTGCTAGCAGCAGGGCAGTCTTCCATGATAGAAACTGTAGATCTGCAGAGAAAGCTGGTCCAAAGGAAGGTAGTGTAAGTTTTTCCAGAACAAAATTGAGGTCCCATGTTGGTGTAGGTGCTCTCCTGGGGGGCCTAATGTTTTTTGCCCCTCTGAGGAACTGCCTTAGAAGTGGATGTGAAAATAAAGGTGGATCCGTGTTGTAGTGGGCTGAAATAGCTGATGCATGGATTTTAATGGAAGAAAAAGAAAGTCCTTTGTGCAACATCTCAATTAAATACTGTAGAATCTGAGGCATGTGAGGCTGAAGTGTGTTTTGGCCTTTAGCTTGGTTCCAGGCGCAAAACCTTTTCCATTTGTCCAAGTAGGCCTTCCTGGTGCTGGCCTCCTAGCTTCCAGAATAACATCCATAACTGCTTGGGAAAGAGGAGCTGTCTGGATGCTTAGGTGATTTGCCATGCAGCCAGATTTAAGGTTTTGAGCTGGCTGTGTAGAATCTGATTGCTTTGCTGTGTGAGCAAATGGGCAATTTGTGGTAAACTCCAAGGTGGGCCCTGAGCCATATTCCTTAATAGTGGGTACCAGTGTTGGTGTGGCCAGTCTGGGGCTATGAGTATCAGTCGTGGTCTCTCCTTTCTGACTTTCAGAAGCACCTTTGTGAGGAGAGGCAATGGAGGGAAGGCATATACTGTCAGGTTTTTCCAACTGAATGAGAGTGCGTCCACTTTCCAAGCTTGATGGTGAAGTGTCCTTGTACAAAATTTTGTTAGCTGATAGACCTGTTTGCCAGCCCCCAAAACTATGTCTGGAAGGCCCCATTTTTGAGTTATCATTGCAAATACTTGTGGATCCAGTTTCCACTCGTGGGGATCCATGATGTTTCTGCTGAGGTCGTCTGCCAATGTGTTCTTTTTTCCTGGCAGGAATTGAGGTTGTAACTGAACTTGGTAAGCCAGTACTGTGTTCCACAAGGTCATTGCTTGCCTGCATAGAGAGTAGGAGTGTGTACCCCCTTGTTTATGTACCATATTACTGTGGTGTTGTCCATCCTTATTGTAAGTTGTCCTGGATGTAATAGATTCTTGAAGGCTGTCAGAGCATTCTGTACAGCTAGCATCTCTTTTTGACTGATGTGCAGATTCCTTTGATTTGCAATCCATACGCCTTGAACGCACTGTCCTGCCATGTGTGCCCCCAGGCGTAGTCCGATGCGTCTGTTGTCATAGTTTGCCTGGCTGGGGGCAAGGTGAAAGGCTGACCCTTGTTGAGGTGACATGCCTGTGATCACCATAGAAACTCCTGTTGTAGGCAGGGAATGAGAGATATCCTTGTGTCCAAGCTGCGGCTGTGTTAAGACCATACGCTTTTTAGGTACCACTGTAATTTCCTCATATGCAGCTTTGCAAATGGTATTAGTAGTATGCAAGATGCCATGAAGCCCAAGGCCTGCAGAATTTTTCTTGAAGGGAGTTGGGTCTTTGTTGCCATTGTTTTGAAATATTGAGTCAGTTGTAGTTGTTTGTCTGGCGTCAGATAAGCCTTCTGGGCTGTTGTATTCAAGCTGGCACCCAGGAATGTCATATTTTGTGAGGGTACTAGTTTTGATTTCTTTTCATTCACTGTGTACCCCAGGCAACTTAGAAGATGTTTTACAAAAGCCAGATGTTGTAAGAGGATGTCCTTGCTTTCTGTTTGGATGAGGCAGTCGTCCAGGTATGGGTATATTTTAATTCCTCTTTGTCTGCAGTATGCAATTACTTGTGCCAGGCATTTTGTGAAGACCCTGGGCGCAGTAGATAAGCTAAAGGGCAGTGCAGAGAATTGGTAATGGGTTGAACCTGCAATGAAATGGAGGTATCTTCTGCAACTTTGTCTGATAGAGACATGCAGGTATGCCTCCTTGAGGTCCAACGTTACTAGCCATGCTTTCTTGCCCAACATGGGAAGAAGCTGCTGTAGTGTTAGCATCTTGAATTTGTGTACTTGTAAGAAGGTGTTTAGAACTGAAAGGTCCAGAATTGGTCTCCAGGCATTGTCCTTTCTGGGGACTAGAAAGAGTCTTGAGTAAAATCCTTGGCCTTGCTCTCGTGTAGGTACCAGTTGAATGGCTCTCATGTCCATGAGAGCTGTAATTTGTTTTTGTGCATCTGCCCATTGATTTTGTGGCAGGTTTGGCATTCCTCTTTTCATTGGCAAGGTGTGGAAATGGAATCTGTATCCTCGTGAAATTATGTCTAGGACCCATTTGTCCTTTGTGACAAGAGTGTTGCTTGGCCAGATGAGGTGCAAGTTATTGAGTTTGTCTTCTGGTAGTTTGGGACCTATTTTCTCCTCCCTTCTGTGTTGCAGTGCCCCATTGTCGAGGTTTGTATTGGGCTTGTGGTTGTCATCTGCCTCTTGGACGTCTGTATTTAACCCTCTGTGGTCTGTCAGTAGCTGGAAAGGACCAATTTTTTGTTGGCCAATTTCTGCTGAAGTGAGGGGGCTGTACCTGTAGAAAATCTTTGACTTAGAAAATCTCAGGAGTCGGCCGACCGGCACTTGCGAACTACTTCTGCTTCGGGCACCGCACGGCAAGAAAGACCGAAGAAAATGGCGTTGGATACATTATATATACCCCTGGCGCACTGACGTCAGGGAAGAAGCAACAGCAACCGATGCCAGACCAAGACTTTGGAATTCCGGCCGACTGCGGGACCGCCTGATGACAGGATAACCCAAGTGTGATGACTGCAGCAGGGTAACACGCTGAACATCTGGGTGATACACCACCTTCCTTGTTTAGGTTGGCAACAAAATGGAGATGAAACTGATGATGTGTTGAAATAATATTATAAACCTCATGTTTGCCTTTAAGAGCACCCCATCCCTTCCAGACTCAAGTTCAGAATCCGAGAAAAAATACAAGTCATAATTGACTGGGCCTTTTAACATTATTGCAAGTATAGAAAACTTCTGGAAGAACCTCATGTTGATCGGGAACAAACACAGGAATGGTCAAGGAGAGGCAAATACAAACCAAGAGATGAAAGGTTAATATTGGCGGTCCAAGACAGTGGGCTACGTACACGCTGGTTTACAAGTCCATTAAACATGTGGGGGAAAGAGACAATGTAGGTTTTGTAAAACTGAGTTGGAAACTGTCACACACCTCGTTGCTGGTTGTGACACACTAATGGCAGAAGGACTGTATACTAAAAGGTATAATAATGTGGCAAGACTGTTGCACTGGAGATTCTGCAGACATTATGGTACTGAAATGGCTGAAAAACACTGGAAATATGAGCCACAAAGCATCATAGAAAATTATGCAGTTTAGATCACATGGATCACCCATTACCAACAGTTCAAAATATAGATGCTAGAAAAACGGATATAGTGGTCCATGAATGAAGACAAAAGTAGCATTGATCATTGAAGTTGCCACACCCAGTGACTACAGTGTCTTGCATAGAGAGAGACACAAAGTCATAAAATATCAAGATCTGCAGGCAGAAACAACAGCAATGTGGAAGAAAGATACCCAGACAGTTCCAATAGTAGTAGAAGCAACGGGTCTTATAAAAAAGAATCTATAATCGTATTTAGGTATGTTACCAATACATGTAACCCTGTACGAATTACAGAAGGAGTCACTAATGGGCACATTGTGGACGCTGCAAAGATCACTTTTGTCTGGCATCAAATACTGAAACAATACTAATTTCATGAACTTTAACTGCACATTGACTTAGGAAGGGGTCCATTTCCATCATGGTATTAGAAACCAAAAAGATTTGGAGAAATTAAAAAAAAAAAAACACAGGAATCTATATTTAGAAGCATAAAAAAAATGCTCCAACAAGGGGATTTAAAGAGAAAATCATAAAGTAAATCAGGCCAGCCTAGAAAGATCTGATCAGTCTAATGGTTAAACTTGAGGAATAAATGCTAACAGTCTCCAGGCCAAAACTGTTTCATTGGCTATACTGAGTCAAAATCAATTCCATACAGGCTTCTGAATCCAAATCACACCATAGCAAATAGACCTCAAAAAAGAGAAGTGAGATATAAAACAAATGTGAACCCAAAGTACACCAATGTAAAAAGCAAAGTCTGAACTCTGTACTTCATCACTTTCGCCACTGTTTTGATGAGACCTTCTCTATCACTGACCCATTCAGTCAATTCTAGCCCCTGGGCCAAAGGTTCAGGAAAAGAAAAATCCATTTCTTTTTTCAGAAACAATCTTTTCTAATTGGGTCAATGGCAGAAATCTATTAGCAGTAGGAACTGAGGAGAACTACTTCTTGGTTGCCTGTGTGTAGGTTTAGTGTCCCCTCCATCTCACACACTACAATCTCATTAGTTCTCGGATGTTGGGAATGTTTTCCTTTGGTTCTTTTACTAGTGTGCTCAGAATTAATATTTGCTTCCTTTTGGAGTCATGAAGTTGCTGCAAAGGTGCACAAGACGTAAAGGAGGAGGCATTAGGTTAACAAGGATATTAAAAAGTCAATTTTGTAACTCTTAAAAACAGAAAATGCAATTAGACAAGGTAGCATTGTTGCCTCACAGCAAGAGGTTCTCCCGTTCGATTCTTGGCTGGAGTGTGGGGAGTGCCTTCTGTGTGGAGTCTGCATGTCCTCCCCGTGGTCGAGTTGAGTTCTGACAGCCTAGAAATAGGTCCCACAAGAGTAATCTCAGACGGACTGGTTTGTCAGAGGAGAAGGATGGAAATGAGCTTGTAGGAGTCATAATGGACAAATTATTCCCCCTAAAATAAGAGGTTTTACTGCCCAGTTGTATCTTTCTTGTAATCAGATTCAATATATATAAAAAAAAAGATTAAATAATTATGTCTGCCATTACATGCGTGAATTGGGCGTCGAGCTGGCAACTCGGCACTGTAAAATTCTACTGCCAATCATTAGCGGACCAGAGTTCCGCTGTGGCGACCGCTAAAAGCTGAAAGACAAACAACAACAATGCTTTTATCCTTAAAACTTTAATATTCAACTTTATTGAACAGAACAGGCTATACTGTCAATTATCGTACATTCTTGCTACAAACCCCTGGAACGCTTTTATCCCTGTAGTTAAAAAATAATAAAATGAGGAAGAGATAGAGATTTAAATTTTGTGTTAATATGGCACTCCTTTCAACATGCACTGGTACAAATTTATTCAGGAGGGGGAATAATTTGTCCATTATGACTCCTACAAGCTCATTTCCATCCTTCTCCTCTGACAAACCGGTCCGTCTGAGATTACTCTTGTGGGACCTATTTCTAGGCTGTCATCTTATTTCAAGACATTTATACCACCACTGAAAACCTTCAATGTTGTGATTGTGTGCAACAGTTATAGCCTCCTCTTCAGACAAATCTGTCTACCAACTGTCCATTCTCTGATCCAGTGAAATAGGCTGTTGACTGTCATCTCCAGTTTGTTTCAGATTTTTGTATTTTATAGTACCTCTTAACATACAAAAGGAGTGAAGGGAGACTTCCATGTTAACATAGTCCTCAAGCTCATGGTGGCTGGCATGACAGAAAAACTGCTGGAGGTGACCATTTGAACCCTCTCTGTCCATATTACATTAAATTGAAAGTACATAAATGCAAGAAATAGCCGCTATGCTATTTTACTATTCACAGATTCATACTGATGTACTAGGCTAGATGCCTTTGTGGGTTATTTTAAGCCTAGCCAATTTTCTTTTCAAAGGTGAGAATTAAACCCTGTACCCTGTGTCGGTGAGGTAAATACAGTAACTCTTTTACCAACCCCTAAACCCCCATTAATGGTAAATGAACTACTTCAACAGCAATACTCTACAGCTAGATCTGCATTAAAACACATCCAAAAATATGTCTCCAAAATCACAGAGGACTACATCTTTTAAATGCAACTCCTTCATACTACTGTAAACAAGATCTGCATGCTCATCTTCTCTGGTAGTATACTGCCATGTGAATCCAATCTTATACACTGTATGTAAACTGGTCCACAGGTAAGGACTAGGCTAGCTGCCATTGTGGACCATTTCAAGCATACACAATTTCCTGCTTTTTGCTCAAATTAACCTATCCTATTTGGTTATAGATTGGCCTTACCCATCCCACAGTTGATAATTATACATTACCTGTGAGGAGAATAACATCGGATCATACACTGGATAATTAGGGGACCCACATCAGATCATACACTGGATAATTAGGGGACCCATGCATCTTTGTCCGTTAGTAGTACACAGGGGAGTCCTTGGGTAAATTTTCTGTTTCCCATTCATAGATCTACGTCATTCTTGAAAATGGACACGGAAGAACTTTATATGGATGGTGAGTCTGCTCAACAGCAGTGGTACTCTCTACAAGACATACTTGTCTATCCAAACTGTGCTTTTGGTGCTGCAGAAGAGGTTTAGATCCCCAGACAAAGTATTTCTGACATCACTTGACTTACGTGCAGTAAATCCATCAGTAATGGGTCGGAGGATGCCTTGTATGCAGACACAAGTCAACTCTTAGTAGTCTATAGGATACAGAATATAGTGACAAGGCTGGGTCAATCCATACAGAACATGTTGTTTAGGCCTTGTATCCTTTAAGCACAGTATCTCTGTGGGAGTTCCAGTTGCTGGATGTGTCTGGACAGATACATGCCAAAGGGGGTATTATATTCAAAGACTGGCCTAATGAGGGATGAGTAAAGGGGGCAATGACATCCCTAGATCTAGACACAATCCTTATTCTTATAAGCTGGACAAAGACTTTCTTACAATAATGGGCATGTGCTGGTCAAAAGTTATGTTACTGTCAATACAAGTTCCCAAATCCTTAATAACTGTGTTAACTCTTGCTAATGTCTAAATGTTGACTATATTGTACTTCTTTTGTTTTAACAAAAATGCTTGTCATTCCTGTATACTGTATGTATGTATGTCTGTGTAATTCTACTATTTTGTGTCAGTTGGGAGTTTTTCTCCTTGGGCCTCTGCTAAAATAAGAGGTTTTACTGCCCAGTCGTATCTTTCTTGTAATCAGATTCAATATATATAAAAAAAAAGATTAAATAATTATGTCTGCCATTACAAAAACAAAAATCGGACTAATAGATTTGTTTCCTGTGACTAGAAGTGCTATCCTTAAGCAAGCTGCTCTTATATAACTTAGAACACCGTTCTCCAGTAGTTGACAGATTAGGATTCTTGATGACTCAACCTAGTGAAAAAAGGTAGTTACCCTTATGGGGCCACCTCCTGGCCTTGTCATTGGTGAAAGAGGCCTTTTCCAAAACAGCCTCAGTAAATGGTACTAGTTCTCAGCTAAAAATCTGTAATGAAAACACACTGTACAAGTCATAAATGAAACTGAAAAATCACCTCACAGGTCCATAGCTACTTACTAGGTTATTGATCTAGGAGCATCTTAAGAAGTCTAGGTTATACTCCCATGGCAGTTTCTACCCCTTATATTTTTCATATGAATAAATCTGAGATGGGCTGAACAAGGATATGTTGAGACATTTCCATGGCATTTATTTATATCACAGAAGTGCGATTTAGAAAAGATGGAGCCACGCTGGGTTTATATCACAGAAGTGCGATTTAGAAAAGATGGAGCCACGCTGGATCATCAAACTAAAAGCTTGCAAACCACCAGCCTCAATACTTGCATTTCTATTAAAAGTGTTTTAATGCTAAGAAAAGTAAATCACAGTCTGTTTTATTGCAAACAAGATGAACTAGTCCAGAAATCTACAAAAAAAGTCTAATAAAAAAGGTGGATGCTCTTACACCACTATGCCGCTTTCTCAGATAGAGCCAATGAAGCCATATGGTGAAAGCATTTTTAAAATGTTAAGGAATCCTTGGTATCTCAAGGAAGACAGTTTGTTTCAATTAATGTAGTAACACATGCTTCTGTTTAAACAAGGAAAAAGGAATTATCTTGCTTGAACTGTCTGATTCGCTGTTGGAATTATCCTGAATATGGCTAACTAGTACAAGTACTATAAGAGGATGCAGATAATTAGCCAGTGTGGATACCACACCTCACTGGTAGACATTTGGTCATATTCAAATGAGATATGTTTTACCTCCAACAATTAAGATGCACCCCCTTTCTAACATATTCAAATTATGCACATTTTATTTCCAACAATTAAAACACCTGGCAATTCTGACCCCTTCCCTCACAACAAGGGCAGAGTTCACTGTAAAATCATTAAGATTGGACTGCAAGAATGCTCCTCCACCTCTGAAGACTTGTTGTTGTCTTTCGGCTTTTCCCGGTTAGGGGTCACCACAGCGGAACTCCGGTCCGCTAATGATTGGCAGTAGATTTTGATGAACGCCGAGGTGCCAGCTTGACGTTCAACCTTCAATGAAGGCTCACCCATTTACGCATGCCTTTTGAAAGCCGACCCAACCGCGGGGAGGACATGCAGACTCCACACAGAAGGCACTCCCGCCGAGAATTGAACAGGAGAACCTCTTGCTGTGAGGCAACAACGCTACCGCTGCACCTACCTCTGAAGACTAAATACAGTTTTTCTACAAACTGCACCAGTTGTCTTATTCCTCTGGAGAGGAGGGGTAGTTAAGCCACCTATGGTCAGCTGTGAGTCAGATTTACTTGTATCCCAATCAAAATATTATTTTACAGATACAGTTGCATTTAAAAGCGCTTCACTTTTTGCTGTTCCTTTCTCAGTTTTGTGCTTTAGATGGTGAATGGATATGTTTTGCACGTGTAACCTTCAGTGCCGTCCAACCATTCTTAAATTGGTTGTTGCAATATTTTACATACATTACTGTGAAGTATAGGTTTTCCTTTTTTGTAACATGCACTTTTTCTATAAGTCATTGACCAGCTTATGGCTGAAAATGTTTTTCAAGCCAGTCCACATATCTGACTAATAAACAACTGAATGAACAAATAAAATAATTTTGGTTTCAGTACAGTTAAAAATAATCACTTCTTTATTTTTATCCACACAAGCACACACAAAATGCAATATGTTAGCTACAAGTAATTCACTGTAATATAGTAACTTAAAGCAACTAAAACTGAATAATGTTTCTACCTAGAAGAGGTAGTCAAGAATTGTTTAGTACTAGTGAGTTTTCAGATCTAAGCTTAACCATGATTGGGCAGCATGGTTTGCTTTACAGTTTTGAGCAACTCTAACACTCAGCCCTTTGCAAAACTAACAGCATACCGAAGGTCATAGAAGCATAAATATGGTAGGACCTCCTTCCCTCCAGATGTACACAGAATTTAACCGATTCAGAAAGTCCTGACAGTATTAGTAAGAGTGAGAAGACTCAAAGGCGAACAACTTTAATGGGTTTTGGGAACTTCCAATAGGATTACAACAACTAAGAAGTCTAACATGGTTAACAAAATCAAGAAGCGCTCAAATGATTAATAAAGTCTGCTGGTAGGAATAAATATGAATAATTTTGCTCACGTGACTTTATACAGGTGTGCGAGTGTGTGCATTGCGGTCTGTGTGTGTCTGCGTGTATGTGTCCAGTCAATACATTTTGTCCGCGTTTTTCAAGTGCTTAAACAGTCATAGGCATACCTCCTCAAGTATACCTCATTACGAGGAACGTACCTCATTTGGGGTCTTAAAAAGTTCATGTTCCTCAAAGTTCCACATTGAAAGACTCTGTCACACATTCAGTGTTAGGGATTTTTTTTAAGTGAAATCCATTGTAAATAGAAATTAATCATATTAATTCATTAAAAGATTTTCTTCATAAGTAAAACTAGCATATTTTACCATCCCATGACCTTCCTAGTTGAAATTGTTAGTAAGCCATTAGTATGTGTTCCACATTTTGCCCATTTATTCCACATTATGAGGGCTAGTGTTCTTCATTTTGGACATGGAAGGTTGAGAGTTATGGCCATAGGGCTTAATACTGCCACTTAAGAGCTACTGATTAAATACTACCAAAAAGTAACTCACTTCTCATATACCTCAAAAAATAGGCATGAGTGCGTGCATGTGTGTGCTTTTGTGGAAGGTTGGGCGCTGGGCTGGCAACTCGAAACCGTAAAACTCCACTGCCAATCATGAGCAGACTGTGGCGACCCCTAACTGGGATAAGAAGAAGAAGAAGTAAAAAAAATGACTAATCATTCCTACTGCCTGTTAACAGATCAAGGGCTTAGATATCATTCAATAAATTATGAACAGTACTCTTGATTTAAAAAAATGCTGCATAATTTTACTGATTGTCCTGGATTAGGGAGGTAAACAATTCAGATTCAGAATTTACCAACCAAGAAACAGACATTTTAATTCAACTGTAACCCATTAATTGCATAACAAAAATACACTTTCCATTCAGATTTTTTCATCTCTGTATAAACATTTCTTAACCGTGACAATATGCACATGCATCACACAAACAGCTCTCACCATTTTATTTTTAGAATTAGGAAGACAGCAATAATAATAATGACAAAAAATACTGGTAATATGAAGTTACAAAAAGATTATGCTTGTTACCTGTTTTCTAAACAAATAGTCTATAACTCTAAGGACTATCAATCCACCACCTTTTAATTAAAATGTGCAGACTACTGGGATCGACAGAGTGCAAATCTCATGATAAATCAGAAATATCAGGCTATAAAACATACTCTTATGTATTTGCCTTATAAAAAACTTCTTTAGACACAATTCAATATTGTAAACAATTTATACCTAACCCCAATGCACTTAAACAAATTTGATCCAAATCACTCCACTATATGCTCCTGTTGCTCATACCCACATGCAGACATTATGCATATACTGTGGTTCTGCAGATATTCACACAGTATCTGGTGCTCACTTAAGGTCCGCTTAGATAAAATGGGATACCATAAATCTACACTATCCTGGGAATTGGCGCTATTACATATTACGAATATCTATATGCCTACAGTTATGCTACATGCCCTAATTATTCTCTGTCTTCTGATTAAATTTTATATTACCAAACACTGGCTGGACCGTACTAAATTATCCTGGAAAGATTTTAAGGCGCTAGCTACCCAGTACACTAGCTCTCATAAGTTGATAATAACTAATCCTTGTAAGCGGGTTTATTACCAGAAACTATGGGACTTTATCCTTCTACTCCTATCAAATGATTAACAATCTCTCTTTACCTAATACCTATCCCACCCACTATAGTATTGATCTTTTAATATGCCTACTAATCATTCAGTATTCATCTCCTTTATAAATTTCAAACTGGAAGAGTTGAAAAATTATTTTCCCTCATCTCAATAGAAATATATGGAAGTTTTAAGGTGAACTGTAGTATGTCAAGTTTTTATCTGTTATACCTTATTGATATGGTTTTGTTTTTGCTTGTTGTGTACTGGCACATATGTATATAGGTTGTATTTGGAATCAATTCATATTCACCCTGCGGGACCAATTCATCATATCTGTAAAAATGTTTTATATAGATTTGTTTTCTTTTGCTTTTTTGTGTTGACATGAATCAATAAAATAGTGTTTAAAAAAAAATCAAGGACAGTTGAGACGATCACACATGCAACAAGAATAAAATAACTTACTTGAAATGAAAGTAGCAATTTATCTACCAGATAAGCGTTCCAACGTCTAAAATGACATCTAGATTCCAAAATGGAAACAATGTAATACAAACGTACTGGAAGGCAGTACAGAATACGAACTGTCAGCGAAATGCCATGATCAGGATTCATGCAAGCATAAGCAAGCCTTTCATCACAGGACAATGACCTAGAAATAATGTTTATAGATTAACTTTGACTCTAGCCTGCATTGCAAAGCCAGTTATTTTTAGGTCATGCAAGTCTCCATTTAATTCTACAGTTCTCTCTCTAGATCCATGCAAGCCAAATCACCGTAACACGACTTCCTGGTCTTTGAGGCAGAAATGGTCATCGACGACTTATGGGAAAGGCTGAGTTTAAGTGCTGAAAGAAAACTAACTGAAATAGTAGCCCTCCCTTACCACTACGTCCACAGCAAAGACACTTCTGCTACCTACGTTTCTATATGGGCACTGTAAGGAAGGCTCGCGTCTGCAGACCTCATTAACCACTGGTTCACCTAGTACGTTATACAATTATATGGTTAAGAAGTTATCACGTTTGCTAATCACCTCCGTAACTTCCCAGTAACAGACTCGACTCAACCCTCTGCGTTTGCTGTCTGTTCCGCCTGTAGCTGCGTAACGTTGATATCATTACGTCCTTGGGGAGTGGGCTCGTGCGTGCTCGGCTCAACAAGGAAGCCCCTATGGCGGAAGGAAGGGTCCCCGCGAGAAGCTGCTGCAAGTTTCTCTGCCTCTTCCGCTCAGCGATTGCTAGACATTTTCACGCCGGTATAACGTGCTTGTAATCTCCAGTCAACCAGGTCCATTAATGAATTTTAATGATTGGCTGCAGTTTTTTTTTTTTCTTCTTAACAGGGAACTTCGAGAAGAGAACCTAAAAGAATCGGTGGTGGTGGGCACAGACTTTGCAAGTCTTCAGAAATTTCGGACTGTTTTCTTTATTAAACAACATCAGTAAATTGAGGTTTAGAAGCAAGGTATGAAACTGGACACCGATTATTATAACAACGAGCCCTTCCTCCAGGCCATAATACTGATCGCTTTTTGAAACTAAAGCTTTAGTCAATGTATGATCTTTTGCTTGCTATTGGTGTCCCAAGTCAAAGCAGCTGTGGCTAAAGGTAGCCCCCCCCCCCCTTTATACTGCCCCTCACCAGCAGGAATGTTTGCGTTAAATACGTTAAAAAAGCAGTGACTAAGAAATAAGATCTGGGATTTGCTTGGTTGTTTTTTTTTTTTTTTTTAGTTTCGAATGGCCACCTTTTCTAGCTTAACGGTTTACAAATGCGCTGACAACGGCACCGGATTTTATCATAGTTCTAGTTCTGTCTACTGCAAAACTGCTTTAAGGTTGTAAACCACCCTTTATGACACCGCGGTGCCGATTCATCCTAAACGACCGGCATACAGTTGTGTGGTTTCTGGTCTTCTGGCTTTTCCCGGTTAGGGGTCGCCACAGCTCAGACCTCTCAACCAATTGGGGACATATTTCAACAGAATCAGGGACAAGTCAAGAAAAAATCAGGGACACTTAAAATATTAGTGCTATTAACTTGAAACATTGACAGAATCTGAGCATATGAATTAATACACATTTTCTGAAGTAAAAGAAGTTCATAACTCTTAATTATTGTCATGATTCATTAAGTGTAATTCACCACCTTTCCTCCAAAAGTCACTAGTTTTAGGAGGGATTAAGAGGGACAGAGTTAAAATTTGAGTCAAAATCAGGGACAGTTGAGAGGTATGCAGATCATCTGTCCGCTCATGAGTAGCAGTGGAGTTTTACGGTGTCGAGTTGCCAGCCTGGCGCCCAACCTTCCACAGAAGGCATACACACACACTCACACTTGGGCCAATCCACCTACTGCATGTCTTTGGGATGTGGAGGAAATCAGAGCAGCCGGAGGAAACCCACGTGACCACAGGGAGGACATGCAGACTCTGCAAAAAAAGGCACCCCGGCCGAGAATCGAACCGGAGAACCTCTTCCTGTGAGGTGACAACGCTAACTGCTACACCACCGTGGCCGCCCTGGTTTCTGGTAATGGACAGAAACATACAGCTGACCAGTAAAAATCAAAACACTTCAAAAATAGATAGAAATATATGTATATACTGAAGGGACACAAATAAGGGACTGTTTTCTCACTTCAAAAACGTATACATGGTACTCTATGCCCCATACAGCTAGAGACTGACTGACAACTTTGCTTAGGCTTACTTTAGTTATATAATGTAATGTATGTACCCATAAATGGTCCGATTTGATGGCGAACGTATAAAACTAGAAGGAACAAGGCTAAAATTGAGGGCTCAAATCACAATGCTGTGCGTAAATTAGCACTTAAGAGGTTTGGTATTACACTGAAAAGACTGGGAAGAAGGTGTTCAAGGACTAACTTACTAATCAAAAGATAAGTCTGTAAAAGCAACTCGTGCTACAGACACAGTGGTGAGCCCCTATGCAGATTTATCATTTGGTGTGGTTAAAAATCAGTAGAGCTGAAGCGCCTGAGGAGTTGGAGAAAATAAAAGAAGGTAACAAAATGAGTAACTAGCCCAGTAAAAAAGTAATTTGATTAATTTAATTAATAAGGAAAAAGTACAAGTGTTACTGCAATGGAAACACACAACTCAGGAGCAGTTAGGGACTATATTATTAGCACAAAGTAGTAATGAGAGGGAAGATGGAGAGTTGTACTGCTGGGTAAAAGTAAGCAGAATTAGATAGAAAGCACAATAGCTGGCAAGGGTACGTGTTTGGCAAGATGGAATGGTGGAGTGAAGAGAAAATTAATGACATTATCTATCTCCTTGCAGGCAAAATATGCAACTATCAGAACAAAACTAATCCTACAAATCAATGCTGTTGCTGAAGGATTTTTGTTAATAGCTGGAGAATGGAACAGAATACTTGGTGTAGTGAACAGGAAGTAGACAAAAAGAGGTACAAACAGCAGACTGCTTTAGAAAAAAATGAGATAATGGTGTCAATAGAAAACACAAGTGCAAAAAAAAAATACATGAATCAAGGAATATAAGAGAAAGATTTAAGTGAGGTGTGAAGAGACCGCTTAAGGATTTACAAGCGGGTAAAAAGAGGGGGTCTTTAAATATTAGAAACTGGAAGAATAAACATGTCTATGTACAGAAAATGGAGGAAGAAAGGAAACGGGCAAAGAGAATGTCATTCAAACAAACATTTCTTGTGAGCACATCAAATCTTCAAAGCTATTGGCAGCTAGATTGCGACAACAATCAGTGCAAAGGGCAGTAGATTAATTAAGATATTATAAAGGGGGAACTTAGACCAGAAATAAGGGAGCTATTCACATTTATTTAATTTATTTCAGTTTGATGACCGGGAAGGTGTATGTTGTTAGTGCATATGCTCCACAAGTTGGGTGTGTGATGGATGAGAAAGAAAAATTTTGGAGTGAGTTGGATGAAGTAGTGATGACTGTACCCAAGGGTGAGAGAGTGGTGATTGGAGCAGATTTCAATGGGCATACTGGTGAAGGGAACAGAGGGGATGAGGAAGCAATGGATAGGTATGGTGTTAAGCAAAGGAATGCAGATGGTAGTGGATTTTGCGAAAAGGATGGACATGGTTGTGGTGAATATGTATTTTAACAAGAGGGAGGAGCATAGGGTGACGTACAAGAGTGGAAAAAGATGCATACAGGTGGATTATATCTTATGTAGAAGGGCCAGTCTAAAGGAGATTGGAGACTGTAAAGTGGTGGCAGGGGAAAGTGTAGTTAGGCAGCATAGGATGGTGGTTTGTAGGATGACATTGGTGATCAAGAAGAGGAGGAGAGTGAGGGCAGCACCAAGGATCAAATGGTGGGAATTGAAAAAGGGTAATTGTGAGGTGGAGTTCAGAGAAGAGTTAAGACAGGCACTGGGTGGCAGTGAAGAGTTACCAAATAGCTGGGTAACTACAGCAGAGCTAGTAAGGGAGATGGCTAGAAAGGTGCTTGGTGTAACATCTGGACAGAGGAAGGAGGACAAGGAGACCTGGTGGTGGAATAAGGAAGTACAGGAGAGTATACAGAGGAAGAGGTTGGCGAAGAAGTGGGATTGTCAGAGATATGAAGAAAGTAGACAGGAGTATAAGGAGATGAGGTGCATGGCAAAGAGAGAGGTAGCAAAGGATAAGGCGTATGGAGAGTTGTGTGAAAGGTTGGACACTAAGGAGGGCGAAAAGGACCTGTACCGATTGGCTAGACAGAGGGACCGAGCTAGTAAAGATGTGCAGCAGGTAAGGGTGATAAAGGATAATGATGGAAACGTACTCACAAGCGAGGAGAGTGTGTTGAGCAGATGGAAAGAGTATTTTGAGGGGTTGATGAATGTGGTGATTCCATAGTCAGACACACTGACGTCCCGCTCACCAGACTGAGTAAGGAGAAGGTCACAGTAAGCTGCCTGTCGGGCGCTAGAATCCGCCACATAACGCAAGCACTCAGGTCTCTCAACAGCAGGACTCAGTCATTGTCCACGCTGGTGTCAACGACCTGAGACGTACCTCCTTGGACTACATGAAAAGGGATGTCGAGGAGCTCTCTGATTATGTAGCCCAGGCAGGTATGACCCTGACCTTGAGCAGTATCCTACCTTCACCTAGAATGATGCCACAATACAGTGATAAGATGATCAGCTTTAATAATTGGCTTAAATTCTGGTGTCATTCAAAGGGGATCCAATGTCTGTCTGCCTGGGATGACATGCTGGACAAGCCACGCTGCTCAAGGGATGGCTTGCACCTGTCACCCCTGGGCTTCCGGATATTGGCAAAGGCTCTTGCCACCCCATAGTGCCTTTTTAGGCAAGGCTCAAATTCTAAACCTACCACCCTAGAACACCAAAGGAAAAACTAAGGGTAATGCTGCTCAATGCCAGAAGTCTCAATCTCAAGATGCACGCACTCGAGGCCCTTCTCAATATGGAGAACATCGATGTGTGACAGAAACCTGGTTCAAGGCTCCTGAGAGCACCCCAGCACTAACAGGTTTCACCTCATATCATGCCCGCCCCAAAATCCGGACAACACCAAGAAAGGAGGGGTGTCCATATTCATAAAGGACACCCACACCTCAAGGTTGGTGGCAACGACGATGCATCTGAGACCATCCAGGTGCAATTAACCATAGGCAAGACTGCTCTGCAATTTGTAGCATGTTACAGGCCACCCTCTCAAACTCAGGAACCTCACATGGCCTTCCTGAAAACATTGAGGGGATAAATGTATCTCCAAACACCATCATACTAGGTGACTTCAACTACCCTAATATAGACTGGGAACACTACTCAAGCCCGAACACTCTAACCCAAAGATTCCTGAGTTCATAAACTCAAATGCCATGGAACAACTAGTCACCATCCCCACAAGAGGTGAAAAACATGGGATCAAAATGTTCAACACCGGAAGTACCCCTCACTGGCGGGATCAGATCATAACCTAATCTCGCTGGAGGTCCTCATCCCGCCCCACCTGAAACAAAAAGACCACAGTGAAAAACTTCTCAAAGCCGATTTCACACTTCTAAAACTAGTGTGGTCTCCTTTAAGGCCCCTGAGCCAGTGGTAAACATTACTCAAACCGCTGAATCACTTACAAATGCCTTCTACCAGCACCTACAGGACTGCATGGATCAGGCAATCCCAAACAAAACTAAGACTCTCTGTACCAAAGGCCCAGTCTGGTGGACCCCAGCCATAAACAAGCTCTACAACAAAAGGAGGAAGCTACTACAAGATAGAGCAAAATCCTTGAAAGGTAAGACACCTTTGATCATTAGAGCTCTCATAAAATCATCCAAGGCAAATTTTGAGAGAAAATCGCCAAGGACTCTAAAGACAATCATAAGGCCTTCTTTAGCTATGTTAGAAACCTAGGAGGAAACTCCCAGATATGCTCAGAATTAGTTCAAAATGATGTGAAAATTACTGAACCTACACACATTGCTAACATACTGGCTGACAGGTTCAGTGCAAACTTCTCCCCCCCCAAAAGGAGAGATATCTATTCCAGAGGATTGTAGCCCCCAAACATCTCCAACGCCCAGGTGAGAACTGCCCTCACTAAGGCAAAAACACAGCATCCATGGGACCGGATGGTGTCCCTGCCTGCGTGTTTCATAACCCCTCAACAAAAAGGAATTAAACAGTTAGGACACTTTTGTTTAATCCTAGCTCACCTCAGGACGACTCAAGGAGTGGTGGCGATGGCGACTGTGGTCCCACTTCATAAGGGCGTGCCTACACAAACCCTCGAAATTACCGCACCATTAGCTTGACGAGCCATAGCTGTAAAGCCGTGGAGAGGATCATAATGGAACTCATAAATAAAGACATAGGGAACTTGCAGACTTTGGATCCAACCCAGTTTGGCTTTGTCAAAGGCAGATCATGCCTAAACTTGGTTGACTTTTTCGAGACAGTCACCAAGGCCATTGATGAGGGAAAGGCAGTCCATACAGCCTACCTCGACCTGGCAAAGGCCTTCACACAATACCCCACTCAGGTATCATCGAAAAACTCATCAGCTTGAATGTAAACCCATACATCACAAGATGGGTTGCAAACTGGCTAAGCGACAGAACCCACAGGGTCAGAGTTGCTGGAGCCATGTCAGACTCAAAGCCTGTCACAAGTGGTGTCCCACAGGGCTCAGTCCTGGGTCCACTCTTGTTCGGCATCTACTTTTCTGAAGTACAAGCAAACACAGGAGGGTTATGGCTGACAAAGTTTGCAGATGACTGCAAAATAGTCGAAAACACATCTGACACAGATATCCTCCAGAAGGGCCTCACAGAAACGGATAACTGGTGCCAGAGCCATGGCCTCAGTTAAACGCCAAAAATGCATAGTCATATCAAGGTTACCCCTAGCTACCATATAGGTGACAATCCACTGAGCACAGAAAAGTCATCAGGGATCTGGGGACCCAAGTTGACAGTAGTCTTCGCTTGACACTCATGTTGCTAAAGTAGTTAGGAAAACCTTATATCGCCCACCTGATCATGAAGGGATTCACATCTAGATCAAGGGAGGTCATCGCCCCTGTACTCATCACTCATTAGACCTATGATTGAGTACAATGCCCTGCTCGAATGTATCTGACCAGACACCTGATGCAGCTTGAAAGGCCCCAAAAGTTCCTCACCAAAAGGATAAAGGTCTCAAAATATGTCTTATGCTGCCCGACTGAAAGAACTCCAGCTTTATTCAGTCTCATACCGCTTCAGAGGTGACCTGTGCCTGACATATAAGGCCATGTCAAACCCAGATTTGATGAATATGTTTCACCTCAAAAATCTAGATCCCTCAGAACCACAAGGGCGGGAGACTTAAACCTTGACACGGTTATAAATAGAACGTGCTGGAGGGACAGATTCATCACCCAGAGACTCCTATGCTGTGGAACAAAACATGTGAGGCAGAGCACTGGCCTTGTTCAAGAGGAATCTTGACCAATGGATGGGAGATCGCAGATATACCCCAGGGATTACTTCAGTGTCACTGCTTGACAGAGGCACAGAAAAATGATAGGCATAGTTTTATTCAATTGGGCAGATAGCCTAGTATGAACCTATGAACCTAAGATAATGAGAGGGAGAGAAGGTCGGATGATGTGCGGATAGTGAATCATGAATTGCAATGGATTAGCAAGGAGAAAGTAAGGATAGCTATGAAGAGGATGAAGAATGGAAAGGCTGTTGGTCCAGATGACATACCTGTGGAAGCATGGAGGTGTTTAGGTGAAATGGCAGTGGAGTTTTTAACTAGATTATTTAATAAAATCTTGGAAAGTGAGAGGATCCCAGAGGAGTGGAGAAAAAGTGTTTTGGTACCAATTATTAAGAATAAGGGTGATGTGCAGAGCTGTAGTAACTACAGAGGGATTGTTTGCTCTGAGAGTATTGATGAAGTGCAGAGAAGGTCGGAAGGAGTTGCATTGTATCTTTGTGGACTAGAAAGCATATGACAGGGTGCCTAGAGAGGAGTTGTGGTATTGTGTGAGGAAGTTGGGAGTGTCAGAGAAGTATGTACAAGTGGTACAGGATATGTACAAGGGTAGTGTGACAGCAGTGAGGTCTGCGGTGGGAGTGGTGGATGCGTTTAAGGTGGAGGTGGGATTACATCAAGGATCAGCTCTGAGCCCTTACTTGCAATGGTGATGGGGACAGGTTGACAGACGAGATTGGACAGGAGTCCCAATGGACTATGATGTTTGCAGATGACATTGTGATCTGTAGTGAGAGTAGGGAACAGGTGGAGGTGACCCTGGAGAGGTGGAGATATGCTCTAGAGAGAAGAGGAATGAAGGTCAGCAGGACCAAGACAGAATATATGTGTGTGAATGAGAGGGAGGATAGAGGAATGGTGAGGATGCAAGGAGTAGTGGTAGCGAAGGTGGATGAGTTTAAATACTTGGGATCAACAGTTCAGAGTAATGGTGAGTGTGGAAGAGAGGTGAAGAAGATTGAGTGGGTGGAGAAGGGTGTCAGGAATGATTTGTGACAGACGAGTACCAGTAAGAGAGAAAGGGAAGGTCTACAAGAAGGTAGTGAGACCAGCTATGTTATATGGGTTGGATACAGTGACATTGACAAAAAGGCAGGAGTCAGAGCTTGACGTGGCAGAGTTAAAGATGTTAAGATTTGCACTGGGTGTGACAAGGGTGGACAGGATTAGGAATAAGTATATTAGAGGGTCAGCCCAGGTTGGAAGGTTTGGAGACAAAGCCAGAGAGGCAAGATTACGTTGGTTTGGACATGTGCTGAGGAGGGATGCAGAGTATATTGGGAAAAAGATGCTAAGGATGAAGCTGCCAGGTGACAGGAAAAGAGGAAGGCCTATGATGAGGTATATGGATGTGGTGAGAGAGGACATGCAGGTGGTTGGTGTGACAGAGCAAGATGCAGTGGACAAGAAGAAATGGAAACAGATGCTCCACTGTGGTGACCCCTAATAGGAGCAGCCAAAAGAAGATGATGACTGGGGAGGTCCACTGGGCTCAGGGAACCCGTTTTCAGTGGAGGCATGGGGAGAAAAGCTCCACATTACATAGTTTAGTTACAAAAAATGTTCGCTTTTCATATTTTAGTTACATGTACAACTGTGGAAAAGAAAAAGCAATTACAATTTCATTTCATGCAAGAGAAACGGGTATAAAATCTTGGGTGGATAGTACAATTTTGTTATTTACAATATGTACATTTGTGTTAGGTTAGCTGAAGTCAGAGTAAGTCACGAGTTTAAGGAGTGGAATGATTATTAGGTAAGGGGCTCTGTATGAAGGGCAAAACAGTAGTATAGACAGGACTAGAAAGACAAGAACTTTGTTGTCAGAATTACAGCTTCCAAGGTTAACTCGGGAAATGTGCCAATCTTATAAAACCAACTGCATTAGAGGAAGTTAGATATGCTCTGGGAAAAGAGCTGAATGGGAAACTCCTGAATTTGACTTGCTACCTATATAAGTATGGGATTATCAAAAGAAAAATTAATGCAGATCTGGGTAAACTTTTGTTTACTAAAATCTTACAGGGAGAGGAAGTTCCAAGTTCTTAGAGAAGGTCTTGTAGCTGTGATAGCCAAACAGGGTAAAGATCTTAAAAATCTGAATCCTTTAGACTAATAAAGCCTTTTGGCTTTTCCTAGTTAGGGATCGCCACAGCAGATCACTGGTCCACTAATGATTGGCAGTGGATTTATACGATGTTGAGTTGCCAGCCCAGCACCCAACCTTCAAAGAACACCCACACACATACGCACCTACCTGCATGCCTTTAATGTAACTGCAGGGAGAACATGCAGATTCCACAACAAAGGCACTCCAGCCGAGAATCAAACCAGAGAATCTCTTGCTGTGAGGCAACAATGCTAACCGCTGCACCACCGCAGCCTGTGAATCCTATAGAGTAATAGCAATTTTAAAACATAATTATAAGACCTATATGGAAATTTTGTTGGGAAAGTTAGGCCTGTTTCTGCCAACAATAATGCATATTAATCAAAAGGAGTTTATAGAGGGAAGGAGCACTTTTGATAATATCTTATCAACACTAATGATAATTGAAGCTAATCTAGAACACACATAAATATCAATACTCTTATTAGATGTAAGAAAAAAAAAGCATGTGACAGTAGATTGGGGTTTCTTGACTATGGTGCTGGAAAGCATGAACGTCTCTGATGAGTTTGCTAAGATTTGGTAGAGGTTGTATCATAATTAATCAACAAGAGCCAAGGTGCTAGGGGATTTATCAGAATCATCTTGGCTATCCTGAGGGACTAGACAGGTTTGCCATCTCTTCCCATTATTATTTGCTTTATATTTGGAACATTTGGTATTGTGGATAAGAGTTTCTCACATTATGGGCTTTCACTGGGACAGTCTACAGCCTAAACTTGCATTCACTAAAGCCCGCATTTGTGCTCGTTTCCTGCCTTTCCTGTAATTAGTCTAGTCCAGATACAGATTTGCTGTATGCAGGACTGTTGGTAAGCTTCTGAGCCCCCCAAGCCTTTCTGTGTTGGAGGGAAGCCTTCTAGCTTATCAGTGGGAGTGGTAATCACTAAGTAGCCTATCTACTACAAGAGGAGTGGTTTCTGGCCCAGACAATTGCAGTTTATTGGCCGTTTGTGTAGTTTAACATCTCTTTCAACTTTCAGGTTTAAAAGATCGCATTTGCACTTGTTTTCCACCTTTCCTGTAAATAGCCTAGTCCAGGTACATATTTGCTCTATCCAGGACTGTTTGTAAGCTTCTGAGCCCCCCAAGCCTTTCTGTGTTGGATGGAAGTTTTCTAACTTATCAGTGGGAGTGGTAAGTACTAGGTAGCCTATCTACCACAAGAGGAGTGTTTTTTTTTGGCCCAGAAATTGTAGTTTATTGACCATTTGGGCAGTTTCTCCATCTCTTTCAACTTTCTGGTTTAAAAGCCCACATCTGCACTTGTTTCCCACCTTTCCTGTAACTAATCTAGTCCAGGCACAGATCTGCTGTATCCAGGACTGTTTGTAAGCTTCTGAGGAGTGATAAAGTCTGTTCTTTAATTTTCCCCATAGATCTGCTAGGTCTCTCTTCTCCTACACATTTAATAGCTTGTTAGTTTAGCACTTTACCAGACTTTTTGTAACAATTACTGTAGTACACAAAAGTGCCACCAGCACTAAATGTTCTACAAGGAAACAGTTCCACTACTTATTAATGCCCACCCCTCCAGGCATGTCTAAAGGTCAGTTCCCTGTGCTGCTTTCCCGTATTAACCTAGTAAACTTGGGCATCTTGAGGCAATGTAGAAACTGCCTCATGTACACTGACAGCCCTCTCCTCTTACCACCCAACACTCGGACTTGTGAGATTATATATCCAAATTGGAAGCCACGCAGTCTCCAGCCAAGACCGGAATAGCTGGTCAAGAGGAGAAGGTCAATACTTGCACCACACCACATGGAACACACAGCCCTCCAGAACACACACCAGCATTGCCTTCACATAAAATCACAAACCACACACCCACCTTTATGGAGGATCTCAATAAAAATCTAACCAAACAGCAGAGACCTCCAAGGCAGAAATGCACTCGACCACCACAACACTAATCACGAGACACATAACTCTCCTAAACAGTGTGTCACTCAACCAAAGCCCCTGAGGCAAAACAGCATGCCCCACACACTAGACATAGGTGACTCGATAGTGAGGCACATTGATGTCCCACTCACTAGGTTGAATAAGGAGAAAGTAACAGTCAGCTGCCTGTCAGGCACCAGGATCCACCACATAACGCATGCACTCAGGTCCCTCAACAGGTACAAATATGACTCTGTTATTGAACATGAGGGTGTGAATGACCTGAGACTTACCTCCCTGGACTACATGAAAAGAGACATGGAGGAGCTCGGATTTTGTAGTCCAGGTGGGTATGACCCTAACCCTGAGCAGCATCCTACCATCACACAGAATGATACCACAGTACAAGCAGAAAATGACTGATTTCAACAACTGGCTAAGTTTCTGGTGTCATTCTAAGGGGATCCAGTATCTGTCTGCCTGGGATGGCATGATTGACAGACCTTGATGCTTTGCCAGAGCCTGCATCTGTCAACCCTGGGGTTCTGGATACTGGCCAAGGCTCTTGCCACCCTATAGTGCCTTTTTTAGGCGGTGTTCCAAAGACCAAATTACCAGCATAGCAGCTACAAACAAATGCAATTTGAGGGTCATGCTGCTCAACACTAGAAGTCTAAATCTCAAATTGCACTCACTTGAAGTACTCCTTAAAATGGAGAACATCAACATTTTTGCTGTAACAGAGACCTGGTTCAAGGCAGCAGAAAGCACTTACCAGGCTACAACTCATTCCACACCTTTCGGCCGCAGAACTTGGACCGAAGCTCCAAAGACGGTGGTGTTTTCATATTCATGAACGATGCGCACACCTCCAGACTGGTAGCCCAACATAACGCATCTGAGATACTTCAGGTGCAGCTAACATTGGGTAAGACAGTGATTCAGCTCTTTGCCTGCTATAGTTCCCCAACCATGTCCCAAGATTCACACTCCACATTCCTAAGCACCCTGGAGAATATTAGGGTCTAACTTAACACTCTCATACTGGACAACTTCAAAAAAACTAAGAGCTCTCATAAAATCATCCAAGGCAAATTTTGAGAGAAAAATCGCCAAGGACTCTAAAGACAATCATAAGGCCTTCTTTAGCTATGTTAGAAACCTAGGAGGAAACTCCCAGATATGCTCAGAATTAGTTCAAAATGATGTGAAAATTACTGAACCTACACACATTGCTAACATACTGGCTGACAGGTTCAGTGCAAACTTCTCCCCAAAGAGAGATATCTATTCCAGAGGATTGTAGCCCCCAAACATCTCCAACGCCCAGGTGAGAACTGCCCTCACTAAAACACAGCATCCATGGGACGATGGTGTCCTGTGTGCTTCATGAACTCAGAATTAAACCCACAGTTAGGACAGCTGTTTAATCTTAGCCTCACCTCAGGATAGGAGGGCAACTTCCCACTTCATAAGTGCCTCCACAGACCCTGGAAATTACCCCATTAGCTTGACAAGCCTTATCTGCAAAGCCTGGAGAGGATCATAATGGAACTCATAAATAAAGACATAGGGAACTTGCAGACTTTGGATCCAACCCAGTTTGGCTTTGTCAAAGGCAGATCCTGCCTCTAAACTTGGTTGACTTTCGAGACAGTCACCAAGGCCATTGATGAGGCAGTCCACAGACAGGAAACTCGATCATAAAAAGCTTGAATGTAAACCCATACATCACAAGATGGGTTGCAAACTGGCTAAGGACAGAACCCACAGGGTCAGAGTTGCTGGAGCCATGTCAGACTCAAAGCCTGTCACAAGTGGTGTCCCACAGGTCAGTCCTGGGTCCACTCTTGTTCGCATCTACTTTTCTGAAGTACAAGCAAACAGGAGGGTTATGCTGACAAAGTTTGCAGATGACTGCAAACTGCATAGTCAAAACACATCTGACACAGATATCCTCCAGAAGGGCCTCACAGAACATAACTGGTGCCAGAGCCATGGCCTGAAGTTAACGCCAAAAATGCATAGTCATACGGAAACAAGGTTACCCTAGCTACCATATAGGTGACAATCCACTGAGCACAGAAAGTCATCAGGGATCTGGGGACCCAAGTTGACAGTAGTCTGTTGACACTCATGTTGCTAAAGTAGTTAGGAAAACCTTCTATATCGCCCACCTGATCATGAAGGGATTCACATCTAGATCAAGGAGGTCATCGCCCTGTACTCATCACTCATTAGACCTATGATTGAGTACAATGCTGAATGTATCTGACCAGACACCTGATGCAGCTGAAAGGCCCCAAAGTTCCTCACCAAAAGGATAAAGGGTCTCAAATATGTCTTATGCTGCCCGACTGAAAGAACTCCAGCTTTATTCAGTCTCATACCGCTTGCTCAGAGGTGACCTGTGCCTGACATATAAGGCCATGTCAAACCCAGATTTGATGAATATGCTTCACCTCAAAAATCTAGATCCCTCAGAACCACAAGGGGGAGACTTAAACCTTGACTACCCCTCCACTGACGGGAAACACACACAGCCCTCCAGAACACACAACAGCATTGCCTTCACATAAAATCACAAACCACACACCCACCTTTATGGAGGATCTCAATAAAAATCTAACCAAACAGCAGAGACCTCCAAGGCAGAAATGCACTCGACCACCACAACACTAATCACGAGACACATAACTCTCCTAAACAGTGTGTCACTCAACCAAAGCCCCTGAGGCAAAACAGCATGCCCCACACACTAGACATAGGTGACTCGATAGTGAGGCACATTGATGTCCCACTCACTAGGTTGAATAAGGAGAAAGTAACAGTCAGCTGCCTGTCAGGCACCAGGATCCACCACATAACGCATGCACTCAGGTCCCTTAACAGGTACAATATGACTCTGTTATTGAACATGAGGGTGTGAATGACCTGAGACTTACCTCCCTGGACTACATGAAAAGAGACATGGAGGAGCTCTCGGATTTTGTAGTCCAGGTGGGTATGACCCTAACCCTGAGCAGCATCCTACCATCACACAGAATGATACCACAGTACAAGCAGAAAATGACTGATTTCAACAACTGGCTAAGTTTCTGGTGTCATTCTAAGGGGATCCAGTATCTGTCTGCCTGGGATGGCATGATTGACAGACCTTGATGCTTTGCCAGAGCCTGCATCTGTCAACCCTGGGATTCTGGATACTGGCCAAGGCTCTTGCCACCCTATAGTGCCTTTTTTAGGCGGTGTTCCAAAGACCAAATTACCAGCATAGCAGCTACAAACAAATGCAATTTGAGGGTCATGCTGCTCAACACTAGAAGTCTAAATCTCAAATTGCACTCACTTGAAGTACTCCTTAAAATGGAGAACATCAACATTTTTGCTGTAACAGAGACCTGGTTCAAGGCAGCAGAAAGCACTTACCAGGCTACAACTCATTCCACACCTTTCGGCCGCAGAACTTGGACCGAAGCTCCAAAGACGGTGGTGTTTTCATATTCATGAACGATGCGCACACCTCCAGACTGGTAGCCCAACATAACGCATCTGAGATACTTCAGGTGCAGCTAACATTGGGTAAGACAGTGATTCAGCTCTTTGCCTGCTATAGTTCCCCAACCATGTCCCAAGATTCACACTCCACATTCCTAAGCACCCTGGAGAATATTAGGGTCTAACTTAACACTCTCATACTGGACAACTTCAACTACCCCTCCACTGACTGGGAAAACTACTTATGTACCAATACACTTGTCCAACACTTTCTGGAATTCATTAATTCCAATGCCCTGGACCAACGAGTTCTTACCCCCACTAGAGGGGTAAGAATAAGAAGTTATGTATTTACCATAACGTTCCATGTTAGTTGTCTTCTTCTCGCCTTCTTTCTTGCTGGATGGTTCGGAGCTGAACCACGGCTCCGACTCGGCCGAATACTAAAGCTCGAGAGCTATTTTTACCAGCTAGAGGCTATCCTATGTCCCATAATGCTAGGCGAAATATACCCAGATCTCGTTTGATAGCTAACACTATGGATAGACATATCCCACCACTAGAAAAAGATAAAACTGAGAGCTATGTAGAATTATAAACCCTACAGCCTGCCTGTCACCAGGGCTACCAAAGGGGAGGAAGAGTTCTAGCTGAAGGTATAATCCTGGTGACAAGGAAAAACTCACCCAATACTCTAGGTCTTTCCAGGCTAGGGGGATGGAGGGTGGGACGCAAGAAAGAAGCCGAGAAGAAGACAACTAACATGGAACGTTATGGTAAGTACATAACTTCTTAATGTTAAATTGTCAATCTCGCCTTCATTCTTGCTGGATGGGACAGTGTCCCTAGCACCTTAGTCCCGGGAGGCTCAATGGAACAGACTCTTGAGTACAGTGGAACCAAAATCAGCCCTATTTCTGGAGGCAATATCCAGTTTGTAATGAGAGATGAAGGTATGAGGAGAGGCCCATGTGGCCGCTGCACAAATAGAGTCCATAGGTAATCTCACCTGAAAAGCAGCTGAGGAAGCTAATGCTCTAGTTGAATGAGCTCTAGGCTTGGTAGGGAACTCCTTATGCCTCAATTGATAGGTCAAAGAGATGAGAGGTTAACCATCTTGACAAGGTCACGTTAGAAACCGGAAGGCCCTGCTTCCCTTCGGCATAAGACAAGAAGAGTTGGTCTGATTTTCTCGCTGGCTTGGTTCTATCCAGATAGAAACGTAGTTACCTATGGACATCCAAACAATGTAATTTTCTCTCAACTCTATCAGTGTAATTTGGAAAGAAAACTGGGAGATCAATGGTCTGATTCAGATTTTTTTCTGAGAGTACCTTAGGTAAAAAGGATGGATTTGTCCTAAGAGCCACTCTATCTTTGTGAAAAACGAGATAAAGGGCACACAGAAAGTGCTTGTAGTTTCGAAACCCTTCTGGCTGAGGTAATAGCTACCAAGAAAAGTGTTTTCCATGAGAGCAGTTTTAACGAGCAGGAGGCAGCAGGCTCAAAAGGAGGTAGAATTAAAGATGACAGTACCAAATTTAGATCCCACAGTGGAGGAGGGTCTTTGACTGGGGGCCTAAGTAATAGGGTACCCTTCAGAAAAGCTTTGCAGAGCTTGTGAGACATAATACTAGACTCTGACAAGCCAACATGGAAATTTGCAATAGCCGCCAACTGGACTTTGATAGTGGCTGAAGAGGAACCTTTTTGAAAGAGTTCCGCTAGAAAATCTAGAACTGTTTGGACAGGGGCAGTAAAGGGATCAACTTGGTTTCTTTCTGCCCAAATAGAGAAATGTTTCCATTTACTTGCATACGTCCTTCTGGTGTTAGACTTGTGAGAGGCAAGGATAATCTGATGTACTGACGGGGAGATTAAAGGAAGTCTGGCTAGGGTTGGAAGTGGAGCAACCACGCTGTGAGGTTGAGAGATGACAGGGATTGGTGCAGCCTGCCCGATTGATGGGTCAGAAGGTCTGGTACAGGGTCCAGATGCCAGGGCTGCTCCAGTAGATGACATTGTAGGAATGGAAACCAGACTTGTTGGGGCCAGTAAGGGGCAATGAGGATCATCCTGGATCTCAAGGCAGTTGCTTTCTGGACTAACAGAGTGATTAAGGGAATGGGGGGAAGCATAAAGGAGACCCCTGGGCCAATCGTGGACTAGAGCGTCTCTGGGAGAGAGGCCCGGAAGAGGGAAGAGGGTGAAGAAGTCTTGACACTTGCTGTTTTGAGGGGTTGCAAAAAGGTCGCAGCAAGGCTGCCCCCACATTCTGAAGATTTGGTCTGCTACTAGTTGGTTGAGAGACCACTCGTAGGGCATGAGAAGAGATCGCCCATTGCCAGAGTCTGAGCGCTTCCTGACAAAGAGGGTAGGACCTGGTTCTGCCCTGTTTGTTGATGTACCATAATAAAGACATATTGTCTGTCTGTATTGCAATCGTTCCAGTGGGAAGAGAGTCCTGGAGAGCCTGCAACGCCAACAGGACCGCTCTCATCTCCAGAACATTGATGTGCAAGTGGCACTCGAAGGGTTGCTGTGTGCCCTGGACTGTCTTGCCCTGAAAATGCCCCCCCACCCGACCAGGGAGGCGTCCGTTGTCACGGTGGCAACCAGAGGGGGGAGAACCGGTCTGCCTTGAAGCACCTGGGGTGAGTCCATCCACCATGATAGGTGTCGTTTGCAAGACTGAGTGATGAGAATCCTGTGTGACATGGGAAGCTGCTGAATGGCATGGGAAGCTGCTGAAAGGACCATTGGGAAAAAAGCATCCACTGTAGTATCCGCATATGAAAACGAGCTAGGGGGAGCAAGGTGATTCTTGCAGCCATCAGACCAAGCGTTTTTAGTACAAACCTGGCTTGGACCCTGTCCTCTTGTAGCAGGACTTTAACATGACTGTGAATGTCGCATACTCTTTGCGTAGGAAGTTTTGCTGACAACTCTACCGTGTTCAACACGGCGCCTATGAAGGTAATATGCTGACAAGGCGACAAAGCAGATTTTTCAAAATTTATAGAGATGCCTAGCACTTTGCAGGTTTGTACAGCGTACTCCCTGGCTTGAAGAAGCTGATGCCTGGCGGTGGCAGTAAGGAGACAGTCGTCCAAATATGGAAACACCTGGAATCCTCGACGTCTCAAGCGAGCCGCAACCACTGCCATGCATTTGGTAAACACCCTGGGGGCTGTGGTGAGGCCAAAGGGCAGAGCTCTGAATTGGTAGTGACTGGCTCCCAGCCAGAAGCGGAGAAATCTCCTGTAGCGCCTGTTCATTTTGATATGGTAGTACGCATCCTGAAGGTCTATAGAGCACATCCAATTGTCCTGACCCAGAAAGGGAAGAATGGACTGTAGCGTGACCATCCGGAATTTTGTTCTTTGAACCGATTTGTTCAGTCTGCTGAGATCCAAAATAGGTCTCCAGTCCCCTGTTTTTTTTGGTGCCAAAAAGAATTTGGAGTAGATTCCGGATCCTTGTTGGTCTGCCGGGACTGGCTGGATGGCTCTTTTTAAAAGCAGCTTTGAAATTTCTAGTACTGCTTGGTCTCTCAGACCGGGTGGAATGTCTGGAAGAGGCCCTTTTGGTTGATGTGGGGTGTGGATAAATAGGATTTTGTAACCCTCGGGTATGATCGACCGTACCCATCTGTCCTGTGTAAGGGAGAACCAGACTTCTGGGCACAGCGAAAGTCTTCCCCTGACTGCCTCCGAAGGTGGACAGTCGGGCAGCTCCTCAGGGGTGCTGAAAGGGTTTGTCAGAGAAGGATCCTCTGCTACCCTGATTCTGCGGACCCCCCCTGGCCCTAGGGCAGCATCTGTTATTGTTCCCTCCTCTGCCTCTAGAGGGAAGCTCATCATGTGCGTCTGGCAGAACTCCCTGAGGTTTGCGGAACCATATTTTCCCGCCCTTTTGACCCTTAGGATACGGTCTAGAAGGGGCAGAAAAACGGACTCCCACGGCAGAGAGAGTCTTGCCTTCTTGTTCGCACCTGGTTAAGGTGTCCTTCACTTGAGGTCCAAAAAGAGCAGAACCATCAAAGGGGGTGTTAGTGAATGATGCCTTGAAGGGGTCAGCAAAATTGCAGAGCCGCATCCAGGCGTGTCTCCTTAGTGCAACACCAGTACCTGCGGCTCTACTCGCTCCATCGGCTGCATAAGAGATGAGCTGCATGGAAGAGTTGACGATAGAGTTCAGGGTCCCTAGCTGGGAGTTGATCTTTTCCTGAGACCCTGCAGCTGTTGGGTCCTGCAATGTTTCACCCAGTTCCTTGAGAAGGTCCCTCTGAAGTCGGGTGAAATGGCATAAGTAATTCAGCGACCGCATAGCAAAGGTCGCTGAGGAAACATCCGCTTGCCGTACCTATCCATCATCCTAGATTCCTTATTAGGAGGATGGACAGGTACTGAAGGGTCAGCCAACTCCTTCTTAGTGGCTTCCGCCACCACCATGGCATCCACGGGGACACCTTTGGAAAGAAACTGCTTATCTGTGGGAGCAGTAATAAATTTAGTGGGCCTCTGGGGAGTTGGTTCCATAGTATCAGGAGCCGTCCACGCCTTCCGAACCACTACCTCCATAAGTAGGTCGAAAGGCGGGGACACCCAGGAGGTGGAAGGGCGAGAACTGAAGGCATCCAGGTACACCGACTCGTCCTCGGATGGGTTAAGGGCAGACCAGTTCCCCCTCTGTTTGAGGATCTCTAAGATGTCAGAAAAGGAGACATCCTCAGAGGGGGACCTTGGGGACCCTTCCAAATCATCCAGGTCAGTGTAAGATGTCACTGGCTCAGAGTCAACATGTTTCCCTTTACATGTCCTCTTCTGAGGGGGGGTCAGGGGAGGCCTCAGAAGAGGAAGAAAGGCCCATTGGGGCAGCCCGGAGTGTCGGTTCTCCTCGCATGGGGTCAGGAGGGTAGGCAGGGGCCGAAGCAGGCACCGTGGAGGGAGGGGCCTAGGAGGCTGACCGTGGTGCTGGTATAGGAGCCAGCACGCTCCTCATCACCTCAAAGGCGCCCCTATCAGGCAGAGAAGAAGGACCCAACTCCGAGGAGATGAGAACTTCCCCCAGCACCGAGAGGGACAGCTCCGAGGCCAATGTCGGGGCCGAACTCACCTGCGCCGAAGCTCCGAGAGGGAGAGCGGGGTTGGACAAGGGTCCAATGCCACTCGCCCCCTCAGTGTCAATGAGGGAGTCTCGGCGCCCGGATCCCTCCAAGGACGGAGCCAAGGACGGGATCAGAGCTGACAAAGAAAGCAACAACAGGGGAATCGTTCCGACGCCCCCACAATACTCACCTCGACGACCTCTGGCTCCGAACTCAGCAGGGTAGTCGGAGGAGGAACTTGAGCGGGTGTAGGGGTAGCCCCTGTCTGTTGAGATGGGCTATGTAGCAACTGGGCCAGTGCCTGCGACTTTAAAAGCTGGCTGACTACCCTCTCGAGGTCATGGTCCGAAACCCTGGAAGACCTAGAGGAATGAGATCTATGGCTCTGCTCCGACAAGAGTGGAGACTTCGGAGCCGATCTAACCGACTCGAGAGACGGAGACCTAGAGCGCTTTCTGCTTGGGGACGGCTCCGACACTAAAGTCGGAGCCGACTGAGGTCTAGATACCTCGGTTCCGCCTGGAACCGACGAGGCAGCAAGAGCACCGCTCGGCGCCGGCTCCGAACATGGAGCCGACGATTTGGCAGGCTTTGAAGGTTTCCCAGCCATAGTCTTAGCCTGGGAATCTTCAGGCTTTAACAAGCCTCTAAGTATAAGTTTGTTTCTGCACTCCTGCAGGACTCTAGGGCTAAAAGCATGGCAGATGGAAGACGAGTCCTGCAGGTGCAGAGGGCCCAAACAATACACACAAGAAGTGTGACCGTCTGTCAGAGACATCTTCTGACAGCACGAGTCACACTTCTTGAAACCCGATACCTTAGTATCCTTAGACATACTGTACAAAAAACACAACACACAATACCCTAAACTATAATAACAATTACTATAAAAGAGGGAACTACCACTAAGTAGAAGGACAGAATTCCACACACACACACAGAACAACCAGGGGAAAACTGTACTACAAGGGGAGGGTCAGAGGCCCAACCACCTTAAGGGTGGAGAAAAAGGGAGATTAGCAACTAAAGGGGGGGAAAGACTAGTCGCTAACTATACTGATACTAAAGGAACAAAAAAGGATAAAAAACTGACAAAAAACTACCTCAAAAGTTATTAATAAAAATATACGACCTGGAGCCGGTGAAAACGCAACCTCGTAGCTAAGCAGCAAACGAGATCTGGGTATATTTTGCCTAGCATTATGGGACATAGGATAGCCTCGAGCCGGTAAAAATAGCTCTCGAGCTTTAGTATTCGGCCGAGTCGGAGACGAGGTTCGGCTCTGAACCATCCAGCAAGAATGAAGGCGAGATTGACAACTTAACATCTAACATTCTTGACCTGGTCATTACTAACATGGGTGGCCTTTGCTATACACCAATAGTGAACTCCTCCCTGGTTAGATCCGATCACAAGCTAATCACTTTGGAAATCCACATCCCTCCCACCCCCCCCACCCCCAACAAAGGTAACCACCATGAAAAGCTCCTAAAAATAGAGGTGGCTAACTTCACGGCACCCATCCAAATGGAGAATAGTTGCATGATTGCCATATCATACACCAGTGCACTGTACGAACACGTACACAAACGCATGGATCTCGCCATACCGAATAGAACTAAGATGCTCTCCTCAAAAAAAAAAGGAAGCCAATCTGGTGGTCCCCTGCCATAAACAAACTCTACAACAGAAGGAGGAAACTGAGGTGGAATAAGGTGAAGTCCCAAGACTGGAAAGACTCCCGTATCAGCCTCAGCAAAAGGCTGACATCACTCATCGAATCCTCTAAAGCTTGCTATGAAAACAGAATTGCAGCAGATAGTAAAGACAACCACAACGCCTAATATAGTTATGTAAAGACTCGCCATGGCAATACCCAGATTTGCTCTGAACTACTGCACAATGGTATCTCCTATACCAAACCAACAGATATTGCAAATATACCAGTGAACAGATTCAGTGCTAACTTTACCCCTCCCAAAGAACCAATCACAATACCAGTAGATTGCCAGGTACCCAGTATTACTGCTGCACAGGTTAAAACAGCACTGTCCAAGGCCAAGAATATAGCTTCTATGATACCTGACAGTATCCCTGGCTGTGTTCTACATGAACTACAGAGTGAACTGGCACCTTATCTGTGTGCCCTGTTCAATCACAGCTTCACCTCAGGCTTTGTCCTTACTGAATGGAGCACTGCTACAGTCATCCCTCTCCACAAAGGAGGAGCGACTACAGACCCCGGGAACTATCGCCCCATTAGCCTGACGAGTCTGATATGCAAAGCTATGGAATGCATCATCATGGACCTAATAAACAAGGATATATGGAATCTCCAAACTCTGTATCCTACACAGTTTGGTTTTGTGAAGGGTAGGAACATGCCTTCTCAACTTGGTTGACTTCTTTGAGTCAGTCACCAGAGCTGTGAATGAAGGTAAGGTGGTTCATATAGCCTACCTTGATCTGGCCAAGGCCTATGATGCCATTCCCCACTCAGGAATCAGAAAAACTTACTAAGCTAGGCACTAACCCCTATATCACTAGGTGGGTTGCAAACTGGCTCACAGATAGAACCCACAGTGTGAAAGTAGCTGACTCCACGTCAGACTGCTGACCAGTCACGAGTGGAGTCCCACAGGGTTCGGTCCTGGGTCCTCTCCTGTTTGGTATCTACTTCTCTGAAGTCCAGGCCAACACAAAGGGACTCTGGCTGACAAAGTTCACAGATGATTGCAAGCTGGGAGCTATTAACTCCCCAAGTGATGTTGACATCCTACAGAAAGGCCTCAATGAGACCGACTGATGTCAGAACCATGGCCTTAAGCTCAATGCCAAAAATGTGTTATCATCCCCTTTGGGAAAAACCTGGTTCCCTTGAATTACCACATTGATGGTAGTCCACTGAACGCAGACGGCGTTATAAGAGATCTGGGAACTCAGGTTGACAGCAACCACTCTTTTGACCACCATGTTTCCACTGTGGTCAGAAAGCCCTTCTATGTGGCACATCGCATTACTAAGGGTTTTGCATCCAGGAAGAAAGAGGTCATTGTCTCCCTCTACTCTTCCCTCATTAAGCCAGTCATCGAGTACAACGCCCCATTTGGCATGTACCTCACTAGACACCTGCAACAACTGGAGAGGCCGCAAAAGTACCTCACAAAGAGGATCCTAGACCTTAAACACTTGTCCTATATGAACCGACTCAAAAAACTCCAACTATTCTCTGTCTCATATCGCCTACTTAGAGGCGATCTCTGCTTGACTGACAAAGCCATGTCTGACCCATCTCTGTTAGAAATGCTACATCTAAAGAAATCCCAATCTCTCCACACTACATGCTCCAGAGACCTCAACCTCATTACCACAATCAACAGAACATGCTGGAGGGACAGGTTCATAACCCAGAGACTGCCCATGCTATAGAATAGAGTTCCCATACATGTCAAGCAGAGCACCTCACTGGCTCTCTTCAAGAGAAATCTTGATGAGTGGATGGGAAATAGAAAATTCATCCCCGGGATCACTCCAGTGGCTCTGCTCAACAGAGGCACTAGGAACTGGGGTTAGGTGGCACAATGCCAGGGTAATACCATGGGCTAGGCTTATAAAGGCTCCAGGGCCATTAGCCTAGTACACACCTATGAAAATTTCTAGCTACATGCCTGCATGAAACTCATGATTTCTGACCTAACAGGCCCACTTTATAAACTACTGTATATTTTGTACATTATACTCTACATGATTGTACATTGCACTCTGCTTGTTCACTAGAATGTATGTACACAGTTATTTCTGTGTAATTAGTCCAACCCTGAAATACTCTATTATTGCATGCATTTCTGTATTTTTTGTTTGTGAAATGTTTTGTATTTCCTTGGATGAACATAAACATGTACATCATTTTAAAAATCACACCACACACTTGTTTGTTAGAAATGGCCGCAGCCATGTATTTATTATGCCAATCAGATCGAATTAGGTATTAAATTAGTGCCAGATTATAAGTCAGTCCCATTTAAATCAATATCAACCAAGAATATTCAGACGTGTACAAAGAGCAGAACTTGGGAGAAAGTCAAATCAAATTAACCAGGCCATAACATACCACTGTGTTTGTGTCTTTTGGCTTTTCCCGGTTAGGGCTCGCCACAGCGGAACTCCGAGTCCGCTAATGATTGGTAGTGGATTTTTACGTACCGGGTTACCAGCCATGACGCACAACCTTCAACGAAGGCATGCCCCATTCACGTATGCCTCCACACAGAAGACACTCTAGCGGAGAATCGAACGGGACAACGTCTTGCTATGAGGCGACAACGATACCGCAGCACCACCACCGCAGTCCATAACATGTAGTCCCTGTAAATACTCAACCAACACCGATGACTGAAGGGATCCACAACCAAATATCAACAGTCCCCTGTCACCATTCAGCCAGATACCAGGGGCTGAAGGGGATCTGCCACTTGCGGAACCCCAGGCTGTGGCCCTCAGCCTGCCAGCTACATCATAGGATGGCCAAGCTGTCTGAGCCTGCACCCCTCCTCAGCCCAAGCACTCTGCTTTGCAACTTTAATTTTAATTTTCCAAGTCTGCCTTTCTGCCACAGGAAGATGGCTTGTCCTACATGCCATCTCCCCCGACCACATCTGTCAATTTTGCAATTTCTTCTGTAAGGTTTCCTATAAACAGTTTTGTTCCTGAATGTAATAAGTGAACTCCATAACTTCTGTACATTTCTAGTGAACTGATATTAATATTAGTGTGGTGCACTACCCAAGCCCCTAGTTCACTTACTTGTTGCCTAATAGGTTCATAGGTAGGTACTAGGCTATTGGCCCTAGGGTCTATATAAGCCTAGCCAAAAAGGTACCCTGGCTTTCGCCACCCAAGAAAATTATTTTCCTGTTCCTCTGTCGAGCAGAGGCACAGAAGTGATCCCTGGGGTGAATTTCCTATTTTCCATCGAATCATCAAGATTTTTCTTGAAGAGTGCTAATGGTGAGCTCTGTTTGACATAGATAGGTAGTCTGTTCCAGAGTATGGGAAGTCTCTGGGACAGGAATCTATCCCTCCATCATGTTCTGTTTATTGTGGTGACAGTGTTGGTCAACTTCCTAACCCTTTCCCCTGCTTTGACATTATTTGCCCCTTGTCAAACTCATCTTGGAATTATATCTGATCAAACAAGCTTAATGTCTGGCCACATTTTTCTGATCTGCCTGAAACATTAACAAATTATATTTTTGAGGTACAACAATGGGCTGTTCCTCCTATATGTAGTGCAATTACACTTGGATCATTGGCAGTTACTAAGCTAATGACCGTAGGACCCTTCCAAACCTAGCCAAGTTTTACCATTATAGCCAAGTTTTACCATTATTTCCACAATCAGCACCTATCGACCCTGTCCAAGAGGGACACAGGTGGAACGCCTGGGGTGAATTTACAGTTACCCACCCAATTGTCCAGACTGCATTTGAAGAGGGCCAATGAGGTGCTCTGCTTGACATGAAGTGGGAGTCTGTTCCAAAGGTGTGCATGGTGCAGTGGTGCAGTGGTAGTGTTGTCTCCTCACAGCAAGAGATTCTCCAGTTTGATTCTTGGCTGAAATGCCTTCTTTGCATAGTCTGCATGTCCTCCCTGCATTTGTGTGGGTTTCCTCCAGGTGCTCTGGTTTCCTGCCATGTTTCAAAGACGTGAGTCTAGAGAATTCCTCCCTGGGCCTCCGCTGAAAATTGTCTTTGTTCCAAGTTGGACTTTCCCAGTAAACATATGTTAAATAAATAATAAATAATAAATAAACATCTGGGAGACAACTCTGTCCTTCCAGCAGGTTATATTAATGTCACATACCAATAATAAAAGAAAAGGAAGAAGTCTTCAGAGTCGAGTGCCACAAAAAGGCTTTATTTACAATAACACAAGTTGAGCGTTTTCATCCACAGGTAATGGGATTTCTGCAGAACAGTCCAATTATCTGTGGATGAAAGCGCTCAACTTTTATTACTGGTTGGTGCTTGTGGTTTTATTAGTATGAATGTCAAATACCAAGTTAAGGTCTTTAGAGCGAGTAACCCGTGTACCATTTGAACTTATGGATATGCAGCATTTCCAATAAAGCAGGATCAAAGATTGCCTTGTATGCAAGGCAGAGACCACCTCTGAGCAGTTTGTATGAAACAGAATAAAGTGACAGTGATTTCAGATGGTCCTCATAGGACAGATGCTAAAGGCCTTGAATTTTCCTTCTGAGGAGCCTTTGTAGTCTCTCCAATTGCTGCAGGTGCTTGGAAAGGTACATACCAAAAGGGGCATTGTACTAAGTTATTGGCCTGATGAGGGAAGAGTATAAGGGGGTCATAACTTCTTTTTTGTGGAGAAAATGCCCTTACTTATGAAATGACTAATATAGAATGCTTTTTTTACCACTATGGAGACTTGGCTCAGGTAATGACTTGGCGTACTCTGTTAAAGCTCCCAGCAGGTGCCTCCAGTTCATTCTTCTCCTTCCAAGCCAGCAGACCCACATTTTTTCTTCCTTAAAGCCCAGGTTCCGCCCTGATTCACCCAATTCTCTGTCCATATGGTAAACGAAAGAATGCCCCATGAATCCATACCTCTGTCGGCTACTTTATGATACCTGCAAAGGAGATTGCTGATTAGTCATCATGATCTGACATATCTTTTATACACTTGTGATCTCCACCAACCAAAGCACATTACCTCCATTTCTGATGCCCTTTTTGCATGGGCATGTAATGCAGCTCCTATTCTGCAGGAACGAGCTGTTAACTTGTTATTAAGAACTGATAAAACAGGTACAGCCAATGCAGTGTATAAACTTGAAGCCAGAACATAGACTGACCTCCAAGCCTCACAGAGCCACAAATGAGCAGAAAACAGATAATAAAATAAAATAACTTTATTGACCAAATGTGATAAATACAAGTCAAGAGCTTTTGTCCTCAAGGGACTTAATCAGAACTGGTGATAACCCTTCCCCCACATCATTAAATAAGGATAGAAAATGGTCACATGACTTCATGAAACATTTAAAAACGCATCAACCCTTGTTTCTATAAAATGGACAGTACATTTTTATACTGCACTTGTGTACTTGGATGCAGTGCATTCTCTATCATGCTCCATATCCATTTTTCATGAGGTCCCAAAGGTGTTGTGGAATCCTGTAAGGCTTGGTGTCTGCTGTTAGCACCAATTGTCTGAACCTGTCCCATTGAAAATGAGAAAGTGAGTCAGCAGTAGCATTTTCCCTCCCTTGATTATGTTGTGCTGGATGCATTTAATTTCAATCTGTCTCACTTGTATCCCTATATTCCCCAACTCCCAAGGTGTCTATTAACAGGCTAACTACCCTCATGTTATCAGTTCTGAATAAAATGTGCTTGTTCTGCAGCAAATCAGCCAGCAAATGCACTGCCACAACTACTGGGAAGAATTCCATTTCCATAATTGATGGACCACCCCCTTTTTTTTCCCCAGTCCGACGATCACTGTTCCGCAAAACATTTGCCCTTCAGGAGTCCTCCAAACCTAATGCCTCCTTCTGCATGTGTAAACAATTGAGTCTCCTTGTTCATTGTTCTTTGCTGCCAGAGTTACACCCCATTAAACTCTCCTCAAGAACTATTTCCATATCTGCTCGTATTTCAGCTGTGATCCTTGCCCTGTGACATGGGTTTGTACATCCCCATCTCTTTGCTGCTAACTCCATATAAATGGTGAGGAAAGAGTCCAAATGGGCATTCCTAGACTTGGAGAAAGCATATGACACTGCCCCAAGAAAGATGACTTAGGCAGTCCTGCAGGCTTTTTAGTCCCAGAAGGGTTGGTAAAATTAGTGCAAGCTATATACAAGGACTCAATGACTTAAATTCAAACAATGTTAGGTCTCACAACGGGGTTCTCAGTGGGAGTGGGTGTGCATCATGGTTGAGCTCTACTACCACTGCTGTTCATACTGGTGATGGACTACATTACCAAACAGGATTGAGGGGACAGATCAACAAAGTTGTTGTATGGTGACAATATGGCATTACAGGCAGACTGACAAGAACTTCAGGACAGGATAGGGGAATGGAATGCAAAACTGAAGGCTCATGGGATAAAACTGATTACAGGTAAAGCAGCTGAATGTCAGCAAATGGGGAAATCAGAAGATGTTGAGAATTGAGATAGAATGGAAAATAATGGAACAGGTTAATATTTTCAAATGTCTGGGTGGGGTAGTGGAGGAGAGGAAAGTCTGAATGATGAGGTCAAAGTTAGAATCAGAGGGGCTACAGTCAACTGGAACAGATTGCCCGGGGTAACACATGACAGAAGAATGCTAAGGAAGCTGAAGGGTAAAGTGTACAAAACAGTGGTATGACCAGTGCTACTGTATACTACAAAAACTTGGGAAGTAAAAGTAGAGCAGTTGAGGAAGCTAAAGGTGATGGAGATGAAATGTCTAAGATGGTTTGGAGCATGCACCCTGGGGAACAGACGTAGAAATGAGGACATCAGAGCAAAAGCCCAAGTAGCTCCAATTGCAAAGAAGGTTGAGGAGAATAGTGGTTCTGGCACATGTGCAGGAAGACAGTCTGTTGAAGAAGATTTGGGACAAACAGGAAGAAGGCAAGAGGAAATGAGGCCATCCAACAAATGGATGGATGGACTGTGTGAGAGAAGACCCGTGACAGTCGGACATGACTGTTGAAGAGAACACTGATATTGAATCGAGAGACATGGTGACAGTTGACACAACTCCACAGTCCCATGTAAAAAGTGGGAAAAGGGAGCTGATGACGATGATGTGTGAGGGGCAGTGTCTCTCTTAAAATATTATTACTTTCTGTTGCACACTTATTCTCATCAGTGTTTCTGTTTTAAAATGATTCCATATGATTTTCTTAAATGTCACTATAAAAAGTAGTTCAGTATATAATAAAATAGAATATTGTGTCAGTCACATACAACAGCCAATGAAAGCATACCCAACCTGCACAAAATATGTCTAACAGTCATCATAACAACATCTGAACTTCCCCAAACCTGACATGGAATGGTTAATATAGCTAAAATAAAAGTCAGAGTTATGTATGATTTAATCCCTCCGGGCGTGTACACTTAATCCCTGTGGCTTAAAGAGTATATCATAGGACTACACATACTTTTGGCAGGCATTGTAGCTACATTATAAAATAGTATTTCACTGGCTGAAACCACTCCATTTCAAAGTTATTTTTTAATCACAAAATGGAGGAAAAGTAGTGGCTGCAATGCCATGATGGTAATATCATGGGAGGAATTTAGGGACAGCTTTCACCCGGCCCCTGCAAAATTACTAAAATATACGCGGTTACTGACAGTCTTGAAAAACTTTGACAAATAAACACAAAGGCATAAAGAGAAGGGTTCCAGAGACCTAAGGGATGCTTATACAAGCTAGAACACTAAAGCAGGTTTAAAAAATAAACTGAGCAGATTATATGGGGCACTGACGCTGGACAATAAAAAGGGAGCTATTCAGAAACAAATATGTGGAGGGCAGGCACCACCATGAAACTGACAGCAGACATATGGAGGGAGTTAAGTTTGAACCTAGGTATGATCACCAAGTTCCAAAAATTTAGGAAGTTTTGGGTGGAAGTGTCTGCATACGTATCTTTATACTCCAGCCAGAATAAATATGATGTTCCCTGGGAATGATAGAAATTGCTGGAAATGTCAACAAAACATACTAGGAGATTGGAAGCACATCTGGAAATATAGCAGCTTAGCTTCACTTAACAGGGACTTGCAAAGATTAATTAATAAGGACTGGAAACTGCTAGAAGGGGATTATCATTTAAATATAGTGGGGCGGCCCAAGACACAAAATCATAAACAGGCATTAGCTGTATTAATCTTAATTTTGTCAAAAAAAAAAAAAATCACAAAAAAGTGGAAGTCCACCAAAGAATCCACACTACAAGAACAGAAAGATTCGATAAATAACTTGAGGGAGCTAGAATTGAAGGTGCTTTCAGAAGGAAAAGCAAAATTTCACTGCAAGAAATGGGCGCAATGGTGGGAAATATAGCAAGAACAGAAGGAACAAAGGAAATAGAAGTTGGATTGGGTACAGTAGGGCTAAGAATATAAAGAAGCTAAAGAGGGGTGTATAAATAGTCAAGGTAAGACAACATTGGCTTGATGCTTTAACATGTCCACATTGAATACTACACAAACTACAGAGATCTAATAAGGTACATGAACCACTGGCAAAAGTTAGATTGTAGATGTTAAAACGATGTACAAATATTTACATGTTAATATTCAAGAGTGGAACACAATATGTATTATATATGTCTATGCAAAGTTAAATAAAGCAGCATTTTGAAAAAAAAAAACCAAATCTATCAACAAACATTTCTCTGATGAGCAACATACTTAAACCATGTATCAAAGGCATCCATCTTACCATAAGTGAACACATTATAAATACAGTGGAAAATTGCAGCTAATGTAATAGGATCATAGAAGGTTACCAGGCTAATGGCCCTAGAGCCTTTACAAGCCTAGTCAGGTAAAACCCCTGTTCCCAAGAATATCAAGGTATTAAGCGAAACTAAGTCAACAGCTACTGCCCCTGTCCAAGAGGAACACATGTGAAACTCCTTGGGTGAATTTGCAGTTTCCCATCCAATAATCCAAATTACGCTTAAATAGGGTCAATGAAGGGCTCTGCTTCAGCTAAACTGAAAGTTTGTTCCAGAGGAGAGGTAACCTCTGTGAGACATGTCTGTTTCTCCAGCAAGTCCTGCTGATGTCACATACTATGTTGAGTTCCCTAGAACAAGTGCATGTTATACCATTTGATTTATGAATGTGCAGCATTTCCATTAGAGCAGGATCTGAGATTGCTTTATATGCAAAGCAGAGGTCACCTCTGAGTATTCTGTAAGACATAGAGTATTGTGACAGTGATTTCAATGGATGATTACAAAATGGGAGAAAAAACTGTCCCCTCTACTACCAGTAACCACTGGACTACCCCAAGGTTCCATGCTTGGTCCCCTCCTTTTTGTCTTATCTACCAACAACCTACATTCTGTCACACAGCTTGCCACCATTACCCAATATACTGATGACTCCTCTCTTATCTGCTCAGCTTTTTCCATGCAAGAACTTCAACAAAATTGCAAAATGTTTTCCTCGACATTGAAAATTACCCCTACAATCATCAACTCATTTTGAATCCAAACAAAACTAAATTAATGATTTTCGCAAACAAATCATCCAAGGACAGCTCTCTACCTCTTTATATTCTCTCCTATAATGGCACAAAGATTAAACCTACAAATGAGACCAAGCTCCTAGGAGTTATAGATAATAAACTAAAATTTGACAAACACATCTCGCTATCAATCAAGAAAGTTCACACAAAACTTGGAGCTCTATATAGGGCCAAACCATACCTCACAAACCAAGCCAGACTAGCCACAGCTAGATCTCATTTGCTTTCTACACTATGAAAAAATATATTGAGCTCTCTCTGCTTACTGCTTGCTGCTTCTTGCTCTTACTGTGGGATTTGAAGTCTTCTTAAGACACTCAGTCTTGCTGGCTGGAATCAAAGTCTGGTTATAATTGCATTCACAGTCTGTTGCATACAGAAACTTGCAGAATATACACTGATACAGCATCTGACTTTAAGAGCAGTAACCAATAACTTTTATAATAAATAAAACTGGACAAACGTTGCAGCTTAAAAGTACTGTTCCAACTTTATTTCTCATATAGTACAGATGATGTGAGAGATATAACATTTACCTCAGAACACCAAATGTGTCCCTACCATACCCCTAACAACTAGATTTAATATAGACTTTTTATACATATTTTAGTTAAACTCACACCCTCTAGGTTTTGGAAAGATACTGGCTTGATGACGCAAATGCTAACACATCTGTTCTTGTGCAAATGATGATAAGTAAACTGTCTTCAAGAAAATGCCTTGTAAACTGTCTTCAAGAAAATGCCTTGTGGATTCTGTAAATGCTGATAAGTAAACTGTCTTCAAGGAAACGCTTTGTGGATTAGAAAAGCACATTTTTAAACTTTCTTAGAAAAGCATGTCCTGTTGTCCAGTGAAAGCAGATTACATTCTTGTCATGTCTGTAAGAAGTTCAGCTTTCTTGATGTGTGTGTAATACACTCATAAGCAAGTTCCTTATTTTTTTAAGCCACAGTCATTTAGTATGGTTGCTGATCACATATTACTAAACTCTGTTTCTGTATTTAAGCAAACTTTTTCTTTCAGCATATTTAATATCTAACAATTCCCTCTGTTTTTAAACATACTCAAAACATTTTATACTGATATGTTTTTTTTATCACATTATATAGTCTTTTGATACAACAAATCAAAATGCAATTTTACATAGTTAATACAGTGCTATTAAAGTATTACTAACAAACTGAATGTATTTAACAACTTTTTCTTTTGCAGACCATTCTGTGAAAATATTTTATCAGTTATGAGCTGTGTCTGCTTTAGTTTAACTTGATTAATTTATTCCTTTGCAATTACAGAATTTAATTTATGACTTAGAACTGTTTCATTAACTCTTTGCAACTTGTTGAATTAACTATAAGAGACAAGAACCATGTGCTACTGCAAGCATTTATACACTACTGAAAATATACAGTTTCAATGTCATTTTAACCATAACATTGTGATCATGTTTTTGAACTGCTCATTAACATCTTGGTTAAGTACTGAACTGGGCTTAGATAATAAATATTTGAAAGCAATTATTTTACTGGGGTAAAACCAGTGATATTTCAACTTGACAAATTACTTTTAAACTTATTACAATGTATTCTGTACAGTATGTATTTACACAGACTGTTTGCTATTCATGCATTTCAATCTAGCAGCTGTCCTGAACCCAATTTTTTTAAAACATGGTTTTTCACACATATTCATTGCTAGGCATTAATTTAATTTGTACTACATTCTTCTGTATCTGTACATACAAAGACTATAAAGTAAATTTAGTCTAATCTTACAAATTTAATAGCATTAATATTAAGCAAAATATTGGAAAATGTTTATGTCTCTTTAGAAATATCTAGTGGAATGGGCACCAAATGCATATGTCCTGTTATTTTAAACTACATACTCAGCAATTAAAAATATTCATGCTTTTTTATACCAACATTGTCTTGCCAAAAACATATTAAAAAATAGTGTCCAATCTTAATACAGACTTTTTTACATATCTTTACTCTCTCTTGTATAGCTGTTATCAATTTTAAGCCATCTCTTGTTTTTTTAAACTATCTCTTGTATAACTTTACAGTTTAAATACAATTTAAACAATACAATGACCATTATGATAGCTATTAACAACTTGTAAAATATCTTATCCTGTCAGGTTTAATCTGTTTACCAATATTTCTAATGCACTAATACCTGCTTTTCCCTCCCCCTGAAACAGTATTGTTAAGAAGGAACGATATATTATTTCTGCTCTGTGGCTTTATTTCAGACCCTTTTGCAACACATACTGCTCACACAGTGTGTAAAGCTGATAAAGTACCCCTCCCCCTGCAGAACTGCAGTATTGTATATTTGCTTTATAATGTATGTCAGCCCAACACTTTGGTTATACATTTGCTTTATTAGGTTATTAAACTATAGACCTTTGTCTGATTTGATCATTGTTTATCTGTTTTCTTTCTGTTGCCTTTGCTGTCTATTTCTACTAGTAGTAGTTATCTGTACCCTCCTGTCTACTTTATTTGAACTGTATGTGTACTATAACCCATCTGTTGGCTATACTTGATGTAACTAAGGTTTTTTATTTTTATCAGTGACATATATGCACAATTGTGATGTTTTATTATAATTACCAAATAGTGTTGCATGTGAACATTTTAACAATTATGTTTTAATAACAACAAATTTTTAGAAAAACTCAAGCCACTTGTCTGGCAGTCTTGTTTCTTATCTTATCTTTTCAACATTTCCTGTAACTATTCATCCAGTTTAGGAAGGTCTGAGCTCACATTTCAATTAACCCTTTTTAGCATTTTTCCTTTAATTATCTGTTAGTAAAATGCAGTTATAAAACACTTAGTATTATATTTGTGATTTGCATAATCATGCAAACTAAAGTAGTTTACATATTTTTTTAACTTTTGATTTCAGTATTTTTATTTATTTATTTAACTATTTAACTGTTCTGACATTCATTTTACAAAGACTGTTTGACTAATACCATCTGTGATTTTATTTCTTTTTAAAATTCAGAACTTTAACTGTTTGGTGTGGTGTTACTATACAATTATAAAAAAATGTAAAAAAATTAATAGATATTAGCTTAACAAACACATTTATATATTTATATTATTTATATTTGCTGTTGTCTGCCTGTTATTCTTGTGTGTTGTATATAAATGTACTCTAGATGAAAATAACATACATGCATGTCTGTCTTGTATCTGTATATCTTTATACAATCATGTCAGTCTTGTGACTTTAACTTTTTACTCTTATTATCTATTTGTATTTAATTTTATACACTAGAACAGTTTTGTTTACCTTTTGACTATGCTAAGAATGTCAGTCATATGCTCTATTTTACTGTAGTACTGATAAATATCTTGCTTTAATTGAATGGAAGTTTTAAACATTTGAGAATGATTTGTCAGATCCTATCATCCTACCATGTAAGCTTAACCATTTTCAAAACACAAACATATTATAAAATATATTTCTTTTGCACATATCAACTGTAGTTTCCTACTCTTTCCCAATGTATGAAGGAAGTCAGTCTCTGTCAGTTCAGCTAATCTGTTTTCTTCATATTGTAACTGTTGTTTAAGAGTCTCCTCATGGTCTGCCTGATATGTCTCAGGAACCTGTTCTGCTGAATCTGAAACTCCTATGCACTTTTGAAAAAATGTTTGTATAACTTGTCTAAACTTCCTGAACTCATTGTGTCTCTTTTTTAGAAGTTTGCTACATTTTTTTGTAACAAAATGTACTAAGGGTTCTATCAGTAACTGACTTGACTCACATGTGGTGACAGGACATAACTGTTTAACATCTGAATATAATGGAAACACTTTAGCCTTAGTTAATTCTTCATCATGAACAGATCTGTCTTCACAGTCTATTGTTTTAGCAACATAATGTAATACTTTTTTATGACATAATACACAAAATGCAATTTTTGTTGAAGCACACAATAAACATTTGTCATATTTCACATGGTTTTCTTTGAGATACCAGTTAAATATTGTAACACATTTGCATAATGCCTTACTATCAACCTGCCCTAATAAGGTTTTACATTTACTAATGTGCTGTGTATACCAACATTGCAATTTTTTACATTTGCTTGAATTATGCATGAAAATATCCATACTGTTTAATCTAATATCCAAACTGTTTAATATCCAAACCGTCGAATAGCATCCATACTAAAAAATGTGACGTAGAAAAAAGTCTTACCAGTGAGCAAGAAAACAGGTGATCAGGCTGTTGTTGCAGATGGCTGGAAATTTTTCAAAGTCACTTGAGAAGCTGGGAAAGCACAACAGGCAGTGAACTATTGGACTAGTGGATATCCCCCTTTTCTTTAGCGAAATTATGGCACTGCGACTGGAACTTCTGTCTCACTCCAGATGTAGACGTCTAAAAAACTTTACTACTGCAAGCTGCATAAACTGGAATACTTCTGTTTAGAATTGACACATACGTACAAATGTTAGTTACTGCAATTTAACTGAAGTAACCCTCTGCAGGGCTTACCATCACTCCCCCTGTGTTTGAATGCAGATTATAGGTTCAAGTGCAGATTTTAGGTTCAAATGCAGACTAGCTTGCCATTGAAAAATTATATGGTGCTAGTCACTCAGCTGGCTTGCCATTGAAAAAATATATTGAGCTGTCTGCTTACTGCTTGCTGCTTCTTGCTCTTACTTTGGGATTTGAAGTCTTCTTAAGACACTCAGTCTTGCTGGCTGGAATCGAAGTCTGGTTATAATTGCATTCACAGTCTGTTGCATACAGAAACTTGCAGAATATATACTGATACAGCATCTGACTTTAAGAGCAGTAACCAATAACTTTTATAATAAACCAAACTGGACAAACGTTACAGCTTAAAAGTACTGTTCCAACTTTACTTCTCATATAGTACAGATGATGTGAGAGATATAACATTTACCTCAGAACACCAAATGTGTCCCTACCATACCCCTAACAACTAGATTTAATATAGACTTTTTATACATATTTTAGTTAAACTCACACCCTCTAGGTTTTGGAAAGATACTGGCTTGATGACACAAATGCTAACACATCTGTTCTTGTGCAAATGATGATAAGTAAACTGTCTTCAAGAAAATGCCTTGTGGATTCTGTAAATGCTGATAAGTAAACTGTCTTCAAGGAAACGCCTTGTGGATTAGAAAAGCACATTTTTAAACTTTCTTAGAAAAGCATGTCCTGTTGTCCAGTGAAAGCAGATTACATTCTTGTCATGTCTGTAAGAAGTTCAGCTTTCTTGATGTGTGTGTAATACACTCATAAGCAAGTTCCTTATTTTTTTAAGCCACAGTCATTTAGTATGGTTGCTGATCACATATTACTAAACTCTGTTTCTGTATTTAAGCAAACTTTTTCTTTCAGCATATTTAATATCTAACACACTACTCTGCTGCTCACAAATATTCACCAATCTACGTAAGACTGCCATTAATCACCTAGAGTCCTGCTATAACAAAATAGCTAGGTTTGCCACCAATCAACCCCATAAAACCCATCATTGTTCCATTCTTCAGCTACTTTACTGGCTGGAATTACCAAACCTATTAAAACTAAACCAACTTACTTTTGCCCACAAAATAATACATTAGCCCAGCAATTGCCCTGCACTCATGTCTGGTTCAACCAAACTTTAACTGTAGATCTCTTAGATCTTTTGACAGACTAACACTAAAAGTTATCCAGTCTCATAACTATCATGGTGACTCCCTGTATTTCCATAAAACAGCTAAGGTCTGGAATGCTCTTCCTCAGCACATCCAAAACCACCCCAACCTATCTTCATTTAAAAAAAGCCTAAGAGTTTATCTCAATAGCAAATGGCTCTGCCCCTGTAATGCTCCTGGCTAGCTGGCTTTCTCCTGTTATTTCACATCCCTCTTTCTCTCATATGACTTTTCTCATTTAGGCTACTACTGCTTATAAACCCTTTGTTGTTTTCCTTTTCTCAGATGGACGCAGCTCTTTCTTTGCTAGAGCTTGTATACTTCTATAATGTAATTAATATGTGTCTTAATGACTATTGCTCCCATATGTAACTATGTTTCATCTGTTTTAATTACTACCAGTTTTTTTTGTGTTTTTATGATTATTTGTTTTAGCTTATTTAACTTTGTTAAATTTTTGTTTGTAAATATTAACTGATTGCATTGTTCTGGGGAGTTTCTCCCCAAGTCTCCACTGAAAATGGGCTACTTGCCCAGTCAGACACTTCACGGTTAACAAATGTAAATAAATAAATTTCATTCTGTCAACATACGACATATGCTGAAGACCCTGAATTTTTTGGTAAGAAACCTTTGAGGTCTTTCTAGTTGCTGTAGGTGCCTGGGAAGGTGCATACCAATGGTAGCAGTATACTCTGTTATTGGCCCAATGAGTGAGGAGTACAGGTGGGTTATAACCTGTTTTGTTCTAGATGTAATGCCCTTACTTATGAGGTGGGAAATGTAGAAAGCCTTTCTTCCCACTGTGGAAACATGCTAGTCAAAGGAAAGGTTGCTGTTAACTAGTGTGCCTAAATCTGTCACAAGTGATCTTGTGCTTAGGGTGTTGTTATTATTGTGGTAATCTGCAGGGACATCACCTTTGATGAAGGGGATGATAATGCATTTTTTGCATGGAGTTGTAGCCCTTGACTTTGGCGCCAGCCCTCTTGTAGGATCTTGACAGCATTTGGGGACTCTATGACCGCACCCAGTTTGCAAACATCAGCAAAATTTGTCAGCCATAGACCTTTTGTTGTAGCCTGTATATCTGAGAAGTAGATTCCAAACAACAGGGTCCTCAACACAGATCTCTGTGGAACACCACTGGTTACGTGTCTACTGGTAGAGATAGAGTGACCTATTTTGACTGTGTGCATTCTATCAGTATGCCAGTTTGCAACCCACCTGACAATATACTGATTGATCTCCAGCTGGGTGAGTTTTTCAATGATGCCGGAGTGGGGGGTAGTGTCAAAGGCATTGACCAGGTCCAGGTAGGCTGTATGCATGGATTTGCCTTTGTCCAGGGTTTTGGTGACTGTCTCAAAGATGTCCACCAAGTTCAAGAGGCAGGATCTCCCTTTAATGAGGCCAAACTTGGTCAGGTTGAGTGTTTGGAGGTCTTCTATATCTTTGTTGATAAGGTCCATGATTATTCTTTCCACAGCCTTGCAGATTAGGCTGGACAGGCTTATGGGTCTATAATTCCCAGAGTCTGTGGAAGAGCCTCCTTAATGTAACAGGATGACGGTTGCTGTTTTCCATTCAGCAGGTACCAAACCAGTGCTTAGACAGTAGTTAAAAAGAGTATCCAGAAGTGAAGCTAGTTCTTGTTTTAATCCATTTAGAATGCAGCTTGGGATATTATCTGGTCCCATACAGTCTGTTTCTGGCTTTGGAAAGAGCATTTATGACCTGCTCTTTGGAGATGCTAGGTGGATAGCAGGTGGTATGGATGCTTTGGGGGTATGTGGCAGGGACAGGAGGGAGATGTTTTCACTGAACCTGTCAGCTAGCAGGTTGGCTATTTCTGTGGGTTCAGTATATGTGGTGCCATTAACAACCAGTTCTGCACAAATCTTGTTTTTTTCTTTAAGATTTCTGATGTAGCTAAAGAAAGCCTTATGGTTATTCGTAGTGAAGGAGACTAATTTGGATTCATGATTGGCTTTAGAATAGCTCACAAGGTGTCTTATTTGCTTGTTTAAGCCGAGGAGGGAATGATTCCAATTTAGAGACCATTCCTTCCTGCTCTTGGACTGCAATTTCTTTCTCTTATTGTATATCCCATTAATGGTGAATGTCCACCAGGTAGGCTTGCTTTTTCTTGAGGATCTTGCTTTGATTCCATTAGGTACGGCTGAGTCAATACATCTGTATAGATGCTTATACAAGGCATTGGTGTAAATCCCAGTATAGGTGTTCGTGCCATGAGTGACAGCAGGGGCTATGAAGCTATTAATGCCATCATGTATTAGGCTATAATTGGCTTTGGAGAAGTTTTTTTAGTTTAGTTGCTGCTAAAGGGGAGTCAGATTTTATGGTTACTTCTAATAAGATTGATTTATGGTCAGACCTCTCTAGGGAGGGCCGCACACATGGGGTGGTGCAATGATCAACCATGCTAGTGAGCACCAGATCCAGAATGTTTGGGCCCCTTCTGAGGGTGGCAACCAACTGGTCCAGGGCATTAGAGTTGATGAAGTCCAAGTACCTTTAAGCAAGTGTCTTAGTACACTTATAACTTACCCAATCTGTGGATACTCTTGCCTTGCTGTTTTGACATTCCTGACTTATTTCATGCACACCTGTTTACCAAAATTCAGTCTCCAGTAACATTATTTAATGTATGTATGTATATATGTCTGTACCTGTGGTTGCTGACTGGGATAGTGGGTCAGCTCACAACGGCCTCATAGTTTCATAGTTTCATAGTATAGTACTAGGCTATCTGCCCTGGGGCATTTGTAAGCCTAGCCATAGTGATGTGGCTTTTGCCACCCCATGAAATGGTACAAAAATGTACAGAATAAATTTAGAATACTGTGCCTCTGTCTAGTAGTGACACAATGAAGGTCCCTTTATATAATAGAATTAGTTTACTGTGCCCCTGTCTAGCAGTGACACAGATGTGACCCCTGGGGTAAACTTACGATCTCCCATCCACTCATCAAGATTTCTCTTGAAGAGAGTCAGTGAGGGGCTCTGCCTAATACGAACTGGGATCTTGTTCCAAAGCATGGGAAGCCTCTGGGTTATGAATCTATCCCTCCAGCATGTCCTATTCATACTTGTGCCGAGGTTTAAGTCTTTAGCTCTCGTGGTCCTGATGGATTCAGATTTTTTGAGGTGGAGCATGTCTATCAGATCCTGATTGGACATGGCCTTGTACGTCAGGCAGAGATCACCTCTGAGCAGGCGGTATGCTACTGAATAGAGCTGAAGTTTCTTTAGTCTGGCAGAATAAGACATATGTTGGAGACCCTTGATCCTCTTGGTGAGGTACTTCTGTGGTCTCTCCAGCTGTTGCAAATGCCGGGTGAGGTACATACCAAATGGGGCATTGTACTCAATCATGGATCTGATGAGGGAGGAGTATAGGGGTACAATGACATCCTTGGATCTGGATGTGAATCCCTTCATGATGAGGTGTGCAAGGTAGAATGTTTTTCTAACCACTTTGGCAACATGGGTGTCAAATGAGAGGTCGCTGTCGACTTGGGTCTCTAGGTCTCTGATTACTTTTTCCGTACTCAGTGGGTTGCGGTCTATGTGATAATTTGTGGGTACTTTGTTTTTCCCAAAGGGGATGACTATACATTTTTTGGCATTTAGTTTAAGGCCGTGCCTCCGGCACCAGTTGTCCATTTCTGTGAGGCCTTTTTGTAGGATGTATGTGTCCGCTGGTGTATCGACTATGGCGCCTAGTTTGCAGTCATCTGCGAACTTTGTCAGCCACAACCCTCCCATGTTTGCTTTAACATCTGAGAAATAAATGCCGAACAAGAGGGGTTCCAGGACAGATCCCTGTGGGACACCAGTTGTGACTGGCTTTGAGTCTGACATTGCTCCGGCGATTTTAACTTTATGGGTTCTGTCCTTTAGCCAGTTTGCAACCCATCTAGTGACATAAGGGTTTACGTTTAAGCTGTTGAGCTTATCTATGATGCCTGAGTGGGGTATTGTGTCGAAGGCCTTAGCCAAGTCCAGGTAGGCTGTATGGACTGCTTTGCCCTCATCAATGGCTCTGGCTCTAGTGACTGTTTCGAAAAAGTCAACCAAGTTCAAAAGGCAGGATCTGCCTTTTACAAAGCTGGAACTGGGTGGGGTCAAGTGTCTGTAGGTCCCCTATGTCTCTGTTTATGAGTTTCATAATGATTCTTTCCATAGCTTTGCAGACCAGGCTGGTTAAGCTTATGGGGCGGTAGTTCCCAGGGTCTGCAAAGGTACCCCCTTTGTGGAGTGGGACCACTGTTGCTGTACGCCAGTGTTCAGGTACATATCCTGAAGTAAGGCTAAGGTTAAATAGCATTTTTATGTGTGGGTTTAGGTCCTCTTGGAGTTCACGTAACACGCAACCCGGGATACCGTCAGGTCCCATTGATGCTGTGTTTTTAGCTTTGTTTAGGGCGGTTCTCACTTGGACATCTGAGATGACAGGGAGATTACATTCAGCTGGGATAAGTATTTCTTCTTTTGGGGGTGAGGGAGGGGAGAAATTTGCACTGAACCTGTCAGCCAGAATGTTGGCAATATCTGTGGGTTCAGTGTATTTTTTGTTGTTGTGAACTAACTCTGAGCATATCTGAGGGTTTCTGCCCAGGTTTCTAACATAGCTGAAGAAGACTTTGTGGTTATCTTTAGTGTCCTTAGCGATTTTTCTCTCAAAGTTGGCCTTGGATGTTTTTATGAGAGAACGTAGTTTTCTGCTAATGTTGATCAGAGATGTCTTCCCTTCATGGGATTTTGCTCTGACGTGCAGTAGCTTCCTTCTTTTGTTATACAATTTGTTAATGGCTGAGGTCCACCAGACAGGACGCTTGCCTTTGGTGGAGAGGGACTTGGATTTATTTGGGATTGCATGATCCATGCATTCTTGGAGATGTCCATAGAAAGCATTTGTGAAGGATTCGGCATTATGGGATGTGGTATCCACTGGCACAGTGGGCTTAAAGGATACCATCTCAGTCTTAAGAAGAGTGAAGTCTGCTTTTGAAAAGTTTTTCACTGTGGTCTTTTGTGCTGGGGGTGGAGGTGGGATATGTATATCCAGGGTGATTAGTTTGTGGTCAGATCTCACTAGTGAGGGGTATACCTCCGGTGTGGAGCATTTTGTCCCCATGTTTGTGATGATCAGGTCTAGTATATTATCTCCCCTAGTGGGAGAGGTAACTAGTTGTTCCAGTGCATTTGAATTTATGAATTCCAGGAACCTTTGGGCTAGGGTATTAGGGCTAGAATAATGTACTCAATCTATGTTTGGGTAGCTGAAGTCTCCCAGTATGATGATATTTTCTGATATATTCATTTCCTCCAATTTCTTCAGGAAGGCTGAGTGGGGTTCCTGAGATTGGGAGGGTGGTCTGTAACATGCTACCAGTTTTGCCTATGGTTAGTTGCATCTGTATGGTCTCTGATACTTCATGTGTTGCTACTAACCTGGAGGTGTGGGTGTCCTTGATGAATATGGACACTCCCCCTCCCTTTGTGGTTCGGCCTGGGTTTTGGGGCCGAAAAGCATGATACGAGGTATAGCCTGGTAGCGCTGGGGTGCTCTCAGGAGCCTTGAACCAGGTTTCAGTTACTGCACAGATGTCAATGTTCTCCATGCTGAGGAGTGGATCGAGTGCCTGCATCTTGAGATTTAGACTTCTGGCGTTGAGCAGCATTACCCTTAGTTTTTTTTCCATTTCAGTCACAGCCTGAGAAATATAACAAAGGTAAAACAAGAAGGTATACGATTGAGACAGAAAATTAAACAGACATTTTAAATATAGTTGAAATGCAAAATGCCAATAATAATGTGAAAACCTTTCCAATCAAATGTTTGACTAAAATGTATGTACAATATTCATATGTACAGACATGTTAGGAACCAGAATTCCTGTAAGGTCAGGCAAAACCATGCATCTCAACCTGCAGACTTTGAAAAAAGGTACAAAAGCTCTTGAAAATTAGGGTTCATCTGGCAAAAGGAGGACAATTATGAAGCATAATTTTTAAATACTAAATAATGTATAAATTCACCCACTGCCAGTAACACTGTGGATACTACTTTTAACACATTTAAAAAATGAGAAAAGCAAAACTACAGTAAAATATAAGCAAATTGTAATATTTTTATTGTGAGAAAACAATGTCTGAAATAGCTACTATTTTTGCTCGTATCCAGACAATTGCAACCCTCAAAATGCCGCAGGGCAACAGTGCACAACAATAACATATGGAGATCCTGCCCTGTTTCAACAATGGTGATCAAATCTGGCTTTGAGGCATGGATGTGACAGTGCACCAGACAGGGTCAATAAAAGAAACCCCTAGCAAGAAAACAAACATAACAGAAGAAAATAGAGAAGTGGCAAAGACATTGGAAGTTTATTAGAGAAGGGCAGAGAGAGTGTGTCAAGAGATAGCATGAAACAATTTGAACTTGAAGTTTGGAAATATAAATAAATCCAGTTTAGTTATAACATCTTACATATAAATACACAAACAGTTTAAGAGAGGAACCGGCAGCCATGATATAGTACACACGAATATGCTAGGCAAGCAATCACAGGGACCATAAGATGCCTAGCCATATGCACCTTTCAGCAGAGAGACTTATAGTGCTCAACTCCAGATTGAGCAGGGGTGTACATGATAACCCCATTATAAATTTGTGTCTACCCATCCAGTCATCAAGAAAAGCCATAAAGGTGGTCAAAGTTGTGCTTTGCTTGACTTTTAGTGGTAACTTACAGGCAAGGAATAAGTTGAGTTAGAAACTTGGTGCAGATTTAGGTCCTTAGTGTGGGTGTTTCATAGAGTCACTGGATTTGCAAAGATATAGGAAGTTAAATTAGGACTGTGTCTTTCATGGCTTGAAAAATCAAGACACGGGTCACCTGGCAGAAACCTGAAGGCTAGTGAGTAGAATGAGAGTCATGCTACTCTACCAGGGTAGTTGAACAATTTAAGATATTTAATATTCACGGTTAGAAGTCTTCGGGGCCTTTCCAATTGAGCGATATTTGTATGTGCCGAAGCGGGCACTGTATTCAATGATGAGCTTGATAAAGGAAGACTACAGTGGTAGGATTACATATTCAGATGTAGAAACCAGTCCCTTGGAAATCAACTGGGCCAGTTAAAAGGATTATCTGACTAAATCTGAGGATTAAAAGACAGACAGTTACCCAAATAAGCGCCTAGGTCTCCTAGCAGTATCTGTCTGAAGAGGAGTACCATTTATAACGGATCTATCTTACAACGTCGACAAGTCAAAACGCCGAAAACGAAATCACCGACACCACATAACCGACATTTCACAAACACGAAACCTCACATGCCCGACACACCATAATCCCGACAAGCAACAAACAAAACAAATCCCCGGTCCAAAAAGCACACACACAACACAAGCACACCAAAATCCTTACAAACCAACACTAAACCTCACATACACAACTACCTACAACCTTAACCCAAACCCTAACCCTAAGGTCCGCCACTATCGCACACTCACCTAACCCGCCCTAACCCTAACTCACTTAACGCGCCACTAAATCACAAACTATCACAGTCGCACACTTACCTAGTCCGCCTCCTAACCCTACCTGAGTTAACTGCCCCCTAACCCACAAACTATCACAGTCGCACACTTACCTAGCCCGCCCTAACCCTAACTCACTTAACCCGCCCCTAACCCACAAACTATCACAGTCGCACACTTACCTAGCCCGCGCCCCAACCCTAACTCACTTAACCCGCCCCCAACCCACAAACTATCACAGTCGCACACTTACCTTACTCGCACCCTACCGTCCGTCACTACCGCATACATCCACAGCCTTTTCCCATGTCGATGTTCTCAGCGTCGGGGTTTTGATCCGTCGGTCTTCTCCGTTTTCGATCTTCTGGCGTCGGTGTTCTCGCTGTCGGCGTTCTGACTTGTCGACGTAGTCAGATAGAACCTTTATAACATATGGGATGGGAGCAACTTTTCTGCCAAATGCTACTATGATGCCCTTTTTTTTTTACATTTAGCTTGACCATTTTTGATACACTATGTACATGTATATTCCAGTCCTTGATAGACCTGTTTTGTATCAGTTGATGCATAGATAACAGTGCAGAGTACAGTCATCAGCAAACTTGATAAAAGTCACTTCTGTGATATTGGATTGGATGTCTGCAAAATAAATGCCAAACAATAGAGAGCCCAGACCTGATCACTGCGGCACCCCACTAATTACAATTTTTCATTTAGAAAAAGAATCAGCAACATTCACAGCTTCAGATTTATTGGATACCCCATCTGCAATTCAGCAGACAGTGTAGGGATGTCCGTTAAGCTTGTCTAATTTTTCACTAATAACAAAATGGGGGATAGTTCCAAAAGCTTTGGCCAAGTCAAGATAAGCAGTGTGTGCAGAATGACCACTGTCCACAGCCCCTATAACCTTTTTAAAGTAGCTTACTAGGTTCAAGTGACAGGATCTGCCCTTCACAAAGCCAAACTGACTGGGATATAGATCAGTTAGGTTTCCTATGTCTATATAAATGAGTTCTGCTACGATATGCTTCATAGCTTTGCATATAAGGTTGGTGAGGCTGTCAGGTCAGTAATTACTGTGGTATGTAAAAGGACCATGCGTAAGTGTAGGGAGTCACAGTGGCTGTTGTTCAGGCATCAGGGACAAACCCATGTACACTGGCTGAGGTTGAGCAGTTTATGCAGAGGGTCGGACAGTGCGATAAATAGCATTGATGAGAATGCAGTCTGGTATGTTGTCCATTCCCACGGAAGTATTATTTTTAGCCTTTGACAGATATTGTTCAAAATTTGATTTCAGGAGAAACTAAATTCTTATGGGATAATGGGGGGTAGCAATGTGGATAGGGGTAAAGCTGACACTAAATGTGTCTGCTGATATATTAGCTGCATCGTGTGTCAGAATGTATGATATTATTATGGATGAGCTCAGTGCATGGTTGGACATTATTCATTAATTTATGATATAAATGTTGAGATTTGTGGTTTCCTTTGGAATCTCTAGTAGCCTTAACTTCATACCCTGCTTTAAATTTTCTAATTGTGAAAATAGGTGGTGCAGTGGTATATCGGTTAATGTTGTTGCCTCACAGCAAGAGGTTCTCAGGTTTGATTCTTGGATGGGGTGCCTTTTGTACAGTCTGCATGTCCCCGCTGAGTTTGCGTGGGTTTCTTACGTGTACTCTGATTTCCTCCCACATTCCAAAGACATGAGTCTGCAGCATTTCTCCCTAGGCATCTGCTGAAAATAGGCTGTGACCTAGTTGGACTTTCCTTGTCAAAAAATGTTAAATAACATAAAGTTCCTTGCTGGCATGTAGAGAGATGGGTATTTCTTACAATGTTTCATTTTTTTCTTCTTTTGTTGCATAGTTTTTAATACATGAGTTCTGCCAGAGAGGATTATTCCTGAATCTACCACTATATTTAGGGCGGATGGATACTGACTTCTATAGAACTTGAAAGAATTACAACCTACTTTTGAACACTTACAACTTAAAGTGGAATACTGGTATTCAAAGAATCTGCTAGAAATAAACACAATAGCAGCCATCCTAACAGATGAGTGAAAACAAACCAATATATAGTACAAAAATGAAAGCAGTCACACACAGCTTAGAAGCCAGCACAATACCATAAATATAATGTTACCAGGCTGATCACATTACCTAGAAACATGTAATTACAATTGTAACATTAGTAGCCGAAGAGTAGGCCGAGGCAAGAAGGGCTACTATACCAGCAGTATAGGGTCTGCTGTAGAGATGACAAGGTACTCAGGTAAAACAATACACTTTGACAAAGTGAAGTTAGCAGCTTTATCGTCAGCAGGAGAAAGCTACTTTCTTATGCCATAGCACCACTTTGGGAAGAAGCACTTTATAATGTGGTAAATAAAAATCTTCCTCAAACACCAATCCTCACCAGTAATGCCAGCATGAGCCAATGCCTCCTCCTACCCTGTTGCAACTTATTACCAAGTCTGAAGCTTTTTCTGAGGACACCTTCTCTTATAATCAAAATGTAAATAATTCAAGTCCCAGACTCTAATGCATGTAAACCATAACACCAAAATACGTATTAGTGTGGTCCATAACATAATAAACTAAAACAATGAGTAATAAGGTCACACAGAAAAAACAATCAGTAAAAACTAAAAGAAAAACCCAGCCAAGCTAGATTTTCCACTCTGTGATTCCTTACAACCTGTTGTATTACAAGTAACATGGGATATATGCAAATGACTCCTTAAGGACATCAGGTGTTTCAGCTATATGGCAGTTCTGAATGCCCATGACTTTTTTCCCCTTTTCAAATAATGCCATTTCATGTCCTGCCGTTGCCGTTTTCTGGTTGGCACTGCCTGCTTTTAGTGCAAACTCAATGTTAACAGCACACAGAGGGTGCTTGTCAGGTCTTGCAGTACAGCAACACTGAACCAAGATGTGATTTATCCATTGTTTTTGTGATTAGTGGCTAAATATCAACATATACCAACAACAGCAGTATGTCTGAAGGGTATTAACAAGACAAGGGTAATGCTGCTCAATGCCAGAAGTCTCAATCTCAAGATGCACGCACTTGAGGCCCTTCTCAATATGGAGAACATCGATGTCTGTGCTGTGACAGAAACCTGGTTCAAGGCTCCTGAGAGCACCCCAGCACTAACAGGTTTCACCTCATATCATACGTTCCGGCCCCAAAATCCGGACAACACCAAGAAAGGAGGGGGGGTGTCCATATTCATAAAGGACACCCACACCTCAAGGTTGGTGGCAATGCACGATGCATCGGAGACCATCCAGGTGCAATTAACCATAGGCAAGACTGCTCTGCAATTTATAGCATGTTACAGGCCACCCTCTCAAACTCAGGAACCTCACATGGCCTTCCTGAAAACATTGGAGGGGATAAATGTATCTCCAAACACCATCATACTAGGTGACTTCAACTACCCTAATATAGACTGGGAACACTACTCAAGCCCGAACACTCTAACCCAAAGATTCCTGGAGTTCATAAACTCAAATGCCATGGAACAACTAGTCACCATCCCCACAAGAGGTGAAAACATACTTGATCTCATCATCATGAACATGGGATCAAAATGTTCAACACCGGAAGTATATTCCAAACTGGTGCGATCAGATCATAAACTAATCTCGCTGGAGGTCCTCATCCCGCCCCACCTGAAACAAAAAGACCACAGTGAAAAACTTCTCAAAAGCCGATTTCACACTTCTAAAAACTAGTGTGGTCTCCTTTAAGGCCCCTGAGCCAGTGGTAAACATTACTCAAACCGCTGAATCACTTACAAATGCCTTCTACCAGCACCTACAGGACTGCATGGATCAGGCAATCCCAAACAAAACTAAGACTCTCTGTACCAAAGGCAAGCGTCCAGTCTGGTGGACCCCAGCCATAAACAAGCTCTACAACAAAAGGAGGAAGCTACTACAAGATAGAGCAAAATCCTTGAAAGGTAAGACACCTCTGATCATTATAAGTATAAACATTACGAGCTCTCATAAAATCATCCAAGGCAATTTTTGAGAGAAAAATCGCCAAGGACTCTAAAGACAATCATAAGGCCTTCTTTAGCTATGTTAGAAACCTAGGAGGAAACTCCCAGATATGCTCAGAATTAGTTCAAAATGATGTGAAAATTACTGAACCTACACACATTGCTAACATACTGGCTGACAGGTTCAGTGCAAACTTCTCCCCCCCCCCAAAGGAGAGATATCTATTCCAGAGGATTGTAGCCCCCAAACATCTCCAACGCCCAGGTGAGAACTGCCCTCACTAAGGCAAAAACACAACATCCATGGGACGGATGGTGTTCCCGGCTGTGTGCTTCATGAACTCAACGAGGAATTAAACCCACAGTTAGGACAGCTGTTTAATCTTAGCCTCACCTCAGGATACGTACCCAAGGAGTGGCGCCTGGCGACTGTGGTCCCACTTCATAAGGGCAGTGCCTCCACAGACCCTGGAAATTACCGCCCCATTAGCTTGACAAGCCTTATCTGCAAAGCCATGGAGAGGATCATAATGGAACTCATAAATAAAGACATAGGGAACTTGCAGACTTTGGATCCAACCCAGTTTGGCTTTGTCAAAGGCAGATCCTGCCTCTTAAACTTGGTTGACTTTTCGAGACAGTCACCAAGGCCATTGATGAGGGAAAGGCAGTCCATACAGCCTACCTCGACCTGGCAAAGGCCTTCAACACAATACCCCACTCAGGTATCATCGAAAAACTCATCAGCTTGAATGTAAACCCATGCATCACAAGATGGGTTGCAAACTGGCTAAGCGACAGAACCCACAGGGTCAGAGTTGCTGGAGCCATGTCAGACTCAAAGCCTGTCACAAGTGGTGTCCCACAGGGCTCAGTCCTGGGTCCACTCTTGTTCGGCATCTACTTTTCTGAAGTACAAGCAAACACAGGAGGGTTATGGCTGACAAAGTTTGCAGATGACTGCAAACTGGCCATAGTCGAAAACACATCTGACACAGATATCCTCCAGAAGGGCCTCACAGAAACGGATAACTGGTGCCAGAGCCATGGCCTGAAGTTAAACGCCAAAAATGCATAGTCATACCCTTCGGGAAAAACAAGGTTACCCCTAGCTACCATATAGGTGACAATCCACTGAGCACAGAAAAAGTCATCAGGGATTTGGGGACCCAAGTTGACAGTAGTCTTCGTTTGACACTCATGTTGCTAAAGTAGTTAGGAAAACCTTCTATATCGCCCACCTGATCATGAAGGGATTCACATCTAGATCAAGGGAGGTCATCGTCCCCCTGTACTCATCACTCATTAGACCTATGATTGAGTACAATGCCCCGTTCGGAATGTATCTGACCAGACACCTGATGCAGCTTGAAAGGCCCCAAAAGTTCCTCACCAAAAGGATAAAGGGTCTCAAAAATATCTTATGCTGCCCGACTGAAAGAACTCCAGCTTTATTCAGTCTCATACCGCTTGCTCAGAGGTGACCTGTGCCTGACATATAAGGCCATGTCAAACCCAGATTTGATGAATATGCTTCACCTCAAAAATCTAGATCCCTCAGAACCACAAGGGCGGAGACTTAAACCTTGACACGGTTATAAATAGAACGTGCTGGAGGGACAGATTCATCACCCAGAGACTCCCTATGCTGTGGAACAAAATCCCGGTACATGTGAGGCAGAGCACCTCGCTGGCCTTGTTCAAGAGGAATCTTGACCAATGGATGGGAGATCGCAGATATACCCCAGGGATTACTTCAGTGTCACTGCTTGACAGAGGCACAGAAAAATGATAGGCATAGTTTTTATTCAAACTAAAGGGGTGGCGAAAGCCACATAACTATGGGCTAGGCTTATAAATGCCCTTGGGCAGATAGCCTAGTATGAACCTATGAACCTATGAACAATAGTCGATAGCTCAATATGTCTGCTCTGTTAGAGTGTTACTCTCTTCTGAAAAGGCAGTAAATAAGCATTTACCTTAATTTGCAAATGGAAGAAGAGGAGAGGAGGTAGACTTTTATGAAGGATTTGGTCAGCGTATCACAAAAGATTCATGTCACACAACTGTAGAAGTTAAAAGCGACTTGGATCCAGCCAGATAAGGGCTTAAATTCCTACAGATGTTTGGAAGCAGTGACAAGCAGACCATTTTTGGTGGTTCATTACTTTTTGCTTCTAAACTGGTTGCAGGTGGAACAATTACAAATATCAGTGGGAAGACTGACTTGGAGTTTAGGTTCATATATTGAGAAGGCATGGTCAGTTTAACACCAAACCATAGTAGGAATGTGCATTACTAGTTGTGGATCAAAGTTTTTATGATGTGCTTCATATAGCAAGCCTGTGGATACAGATAAGGTTCTTTCTTTATAAAGTATCCTATAATTAGACAGAGGGGAATGAGGTCAGCATGACATTTTACAGGAAGTCAGTTGTTATACTGGAGGATAACTCAGTGCTGTTCAGCTCATGGTGAAAATAGAATGAAGTGACCGATTTTGTTTGAGAGAGTCTGAAGTCTTTCAGGCTTTGCTTTTGAGGTGTATGCATGTAGTGGTAGGCCATATTCCAAATGGGGTTGAAGACATTTTTTCCAGTAATGTCACACTCTTTACGAATAAGGCAGTGATAGATTTTATAACCAACAACCATAGGATCATAGGAAGTTACTAGGCTATTGGCCTCAGCCTAGCCAAGAGTTTAGCCCATGTATAGACAAATCAGCACCCAATGCCCCTGTCTAGCAGGGACACGGGTGAAATCCCAGGGATGTATTTTCTATATCCCATCCAGTTATCCAGGTTGAACTTAAAAAGGGGTAAAGAGATACTCTGCTTGATGTCGAGAGGGAGTCTATTCCACAGATGGGAGAGTTTCTGGGACACAAATCTGTCCCGCAACAAATCCTATTGATGTCACAGACCAGGTTGAGGCCACATGTGCAGGTTACTCGAGTGGAGCTTGACTTGCGGATATGCAACAGTCCCATCAAGGTGGGGTCCGAGATCTCCTTGTATGCCAGACAGAGGTCGCTTCTGAGGAGTCTGTATGAAACAGAGTAGAGGGATAGGGATTTTAGCCTATCTGTGTATGGTAGGTTTTTGAGGCCCTGGATTCTCCTGGTGAGGAACCTCTGTGGTCTCTCCAGTTGCTGCATGTGCTTTGCGAAGTACATGCCGAATGGGGCATTGTTCTCAATAATGGGCTTTATAAGGAAAGAATACAGGGATGTTTTAACCTTCTTGTCTCTGGATATGATACCCTTACTTATAAGGTGGGCCATTGTAGAAAGCTTTCTGTAGAATGGAAGCAAAGTGATGGTTGAAAGTCAGGTTGCTATTAATCTAGGTGCCCAAATCCCTCACGACTGACTGCGTGCTTAGGACATTGTTATTAATGTGATAATTTGTTGGGACCAACATGGCATATTGGTGCAGTGGTTAGCATTGTTGCCTCACAGCAAAAGGTTCTCCTGTTCAGTTTTCAGCTGGGGTGCCCTCTGTGCGGAGTCTGCATGTCCTTCCTGTGTTTGTGTGGGTTTCCTGCCATATTTCCAAGACATGCTGCAGGTGGACTGGACATTCTAAATTGGCCATGTGTGTGTGTGTGTGTGTGTGTGTGTGTGTGTGTGTGTGTGTGTGTGTGTGTGTGTGTGTGTGTGTGTGTGTGTGTGTGTGTGTGTGTGTGTGTGTGTGTGCCTTCTATGGAAGGTTGGGCACTGAACTGGCAACTCGCACCATAAAACTCAAGTCCCACTCATTCTGCGGACCTATGTTCTGCTGTGGCGACCCTTAATGGGAGCAGCTGAAAGGAGGAGAAGAAGATTTTGCAGCAACCAAAAAGGGTAGAGTTGATTCTGAATCTGATATTTTTTTTTATTATGAATGGACATAATAAGACTTAGATCAAGTGTGATGCCTAAATACTTAAAGGTGTGAACTTGTTTGATGTCTTGGTTACTATAAGGAAGGGAACTAGACAGAGGAGGTAGTGCTTTGAAATTTGGGGGTGTGCAAAAAAAATATTGCACTAGTTTTTTGGCATTCAAGGGGAGCTAGTTTGTTGGCAGCCAATGATGCAGATTCTTGAGCATTTGAAGGAAGTTCCGTACGATTGTTTTGAACTCAGGCTCTGAGTCATCAATAATTATATTGTCTTCATGTAAGATGAGGTTTGAGGGTTTAAGGTTGAACAATAAGGAATTTATGACGATACAAACAGGCCCAAGGCTAATATAGACCACATTTGTATGCCACAGATAATGTTCTAGTGGAATATAAAATGTTACTGTATTTAACACTATAGATTCTATTTGTGATATAATTCATGAACCAGTCTACAAAGGAGTATGCAAGAGAATTAATGACAAGGACATCTTTTACTGAGTCAAAACTTCTTATAGGTTCATAGGATGATACTAGGCTATTGGCCCGGAGGCCCTTATAAGCCTAACCAAGAATTTTGCCCATGTTCCCACAAAGTCAGCACCTGTTTCCCCTGTCCATTAGGGACACAGGTGAGATCCCAGGAGTGTATTTTGTGTTTCTTATCCAGTCATCCAGGTTTCTCTTAAAGAGGGCTAGAGATGTACTCTGCTTGACATGGAAAGGGAGTCTATTCCACTGATTGGGGAGTCTTTGGGACACAAATCTATCCCACCAAGAAGTTCTGTTAATGTCACAGATCAGAGCCTTGCATGCGGGTTGTGCAAGTGGAGCTTGACTTACGGATATGCATCAATTCCATCAAGGCTGCCTCTGTGATGGCCTTATATGCCAGACACAGGTCACCTCTGAGCAGTCTGCATGAGACTGCATAGAGGGACAGGGATTTTAGCCTATCTGTATAGGATAGGTGTTTGAGGCCCTGAATTTTCCTGGTCAGGAACCTCTGTGGTCTCTCCAGCTGCTACATGTGCTTAGCAAAGTACATACTGAAGGGGGCATTGTACTCGATAATGGGTCTGATAAGGGAGGAGTACAGGGATGTTATGACCTCTTTGTTCCTGGATGAAATACCCTTACTTATAAGGTTGGCCATGTAGAAAGCCTTCCATACAATGGAGGCAATGTGGTGGTCAAAAGTCAGGTTGCTATCAACCTGGCTGTCCAAGTTCCTCATGACTGATTGTATGCTTAGTACATTGCTATTAATGTGATAATTAGTGGGGATGCCATTTTCCTCAAAGGGGATAATGATGCATTTCTTGGCTTTCAGTTTGAGGCCATGCTTCTGGCATCAGTCTTTAGTTTGGGTAAGGTCCTCTTGGAGAATGTTCACATCACTAGGGGAATTTAAGACAGTGCCCAGCTTGCAGTAATCTGCAAACTTGGTCAGCCACAGACCACTGGTTTTGGCTTGCACTTCAGAAAAGTATATCCCAAACAGGAGAGGCCCCAAGACCGATCACTGGGGTACACCACTCGTTACATGTATACTACTAGAGGTGACTTTCCCTATTTTGCCTGAGTGATTTATATCACTGAGCTAGTTAGCTACCCATCTGGTAACACACGAGTTGATGCCTAGCTAAGAGAGGTTTTCTATTATGCCCGAGTGGGGAATAGTATTGAAAGCTTTGGCTAGGTCAAGGTAGGTGGTGTGCACCATCTTCCCCTTGTCCATGGCTTTGGTGACTGTTTCGAAGCAGCCAACCAAGTTTAACAGGCATGATCTCCCTTTGACAAAACCAAACTGTGTGGAGTCAAGCATTTGGAGGTTGCCAATGTCTTTGTTTATAAGGTCCATGATAATGCATTCCATGGCCTTGCATATCAGGCCAGTTAGGCTGATGGGCCTATAATTGCCTGGATCAGTGGATGCTTCACCTTTGTGTAGAGGGATGAGAGTGGCTGTCCTCCATTTGGCTGGGATGACACCGGTGCTCAGGCTTTGGTTGAACAGGGTGCCTAATGGAGCTGATAGTTCATGCCTGAGTTCATGTAGGATACAGCCAGGGATGTTGTCGGGTCCTGTGGACACTGTACTTTTTTTGCCTTTGAGAGAACATTAAAGACTTGCTCCTTGGTGATGAGGGGAGGCAGGCTGTTGCTTGGGCTGTCCTGGTTTACTTATGGGAGGCACAAAGGGTGAAGTTTTCACTGAACCTGTCTGCCAGCAGGTTGGCTATATGTATGGCATTTGTATATGAAGTGTTATTGACCACCAGTTCAGAGCAGATTTGGGTGTTACCTTTGAGATTGCAGACATATGTGAAGAAGGCCTTGTGATTGTCCTCAGTGGATGTGGCCAATTTGGACTCTAAGTTAGCTTTAGAGGACTTCACCACTCACCTTATTTGCTTGCTTAGACAAAGGAGAAATTGTTTCCAACTTGGCATCTGCTCCTTCTTGGTCCTGGACAGCAATTTTTTCCTTTATTTATAGAGTTTTATTGCTGCTGTCCACCAAACAGGTTTACTCTTCCTTGAGGAAGATGATTTCCTCCTGTCAAGCATTGCCGAGTCCATATCGCTATGTAGGTGCTCATATAGTTTTTTGGTGTAGGCTTCGACATTAGTGTTAGTTCCAGCTGAAGGGATGGTGGCTGTAAAGCTGCTTATACCTGCCCTCAGGAGATTGTAGTCAGTTTTGAAAAAGTTTTTTTGTTGACCCTGATAAGGGGGGGGGGGTCAGAGGAGATGGTGACTTCAAAACTTCAAAAGTTATGGCTTTACGGTCAGATCTTACCAAGAAGAATGACACTGTAGGGGTGCAGCAGTGGCTACACGGGTTGGTTAGGACCAGGTCCAGGATATTTTCAGCTCTCCTGGGGGTGTTGACGAGTTGATCCAATGTACTGACATTGAAGAAGTCAAGAAATCTCTGTGTGTTCATGTTTGAGCTAGAAAAGGTCTTCCACTCTATGGTTGGGTAGTTAAAGTCACCCAGGATCAGGGTAGAGGGTTGAATCTTGATGGATTCAAGTAAGTCCAGATAGGTGGAGTGGGAGTTCTCTAAGTCATGGTTGGGGACCTGTAGCTAGCTATGATTTGAATAAGTGTTTTGTCAACAGTTGACTACACCTGGAGTGTCTCTTGTGTGACATACTGTTTGACCAGCCTGAAGGTGTGTATGTCTTTGATAAATATTGAAACTCCACCTCCTTTGGCTTTGCAGCCCTCCATTTTGGGTCTGAAAGTATGGTAGGTGAGTAACCTGGTAAGGCTGGACTATACGAATGGAGACATGATAGAGCTTTCAGATTATGTTTTCCAGGCAGGTACGAGCCTAGCATTGAGCAGCTTTCTACCTTCTCACAATATAAACAGAATGTGATTGACTTTAACAATTGGCTTAGTTACCTGTATAATTCTAAGGGGGCCCCATACATGTCAGCTTGGGAAGACATGATAGGCAGACCATGCTGCTTTGGCATGGGTGGCGTGCACATGTCCCCACTAGGCTTTTGGATATTGGCCAAAACATTATCCAACCCTATAGTGCCTTTTTTAGGCAATGTCAATCTGATGCATTTTCCAGCATAGTAAATTCTAGACAAGATAAACTAAAGGTGTTACTGCTTAATTCTAGGTGTCTTAACAAGAAGCTCCACTCCCTGGAAGCACTTCTCACCCTGGAGAGTGTTGACATCTGTGCAGTTACTGAGACATGGTTTAAAACTGCTGATGGCACCCTGGCAGTGCAAGGCTATAATGCCTTCCACACATTTAGACCATCTACTGCACAAGAAGGGACAGAGGGTGGATGTGTATCAAACTACATGAAAAGTAAGCACACCTCAGGACTGGTAAAACAATATGACATGCTTGAGGTAAAGTCTGATAACATATCTTTGCTAGTTATAGGTCCCTGTCTATGACCCAAGATAAACATACCACTTACTTGAATGCACTGGAGTCACTCACACTTCAGCCCAACACCATCTTCATGGATGATTTCAACTATCTCACCATAAACTGTGATACATACACAACTGCTAATATGCAGGATCAAAGATTCCTGGATTTTGTCTATGCAAACACCCTTGAACAGCTAGTCTGCACACTTACTAGGGGTGCAAACATCTTGGATCTGGTGCTCACAAATAGGGAAAGTTTCACCCTCCCCTCAGTGTAATGTCCTCACTGGTCAGATCAGATTACAAAGCGGTCACCATTGAAGAAAATATAAAGCCCAAACTGCCAGGAAAACCCAGAACCTTTAAGAACTTTTCCAAGGCTAAATATCTCCTAGTAAGTGAAGGCCTAGCTAAATTCTAAGCCTCCCCAAATTTAGAGAATGCTGTAGCTTATGTGGAAGGTTTTACAGAAACCCTGTACAAGCAAGTAAATAACTACATAGAAGTAGCAGTTCCAAACCAAAGTAAAGTTAGTAAAAACTCCAAAAACAAGCCCCTATTGTTGGACCCCCAGTATATAGGTTGCACAATAAAAGAAAGAAAATCCTGCCCAAAAGAGAAAAAAACTCCCTTATCAGTCTCAACAAGCATATCAGGGGACTAATCAAGTCCACCAAAGCAAACTTCAAGTCAAAAATAGCCTCCCAGGCTAAGGATAACCATAAGGTAGTTTTCAGTTATGTAGGCAACATTAAAGGGAAGACCTAACAGTGTGCTGAACTAATACTTGGAACTTCCTGTACTGAACTGGGAGATATAGCAAATTTGCGGGCTGATAAATTTAGCTCTAGTTTCACCCCAGGAAATAACTTCAACCATTTGTTCCCCAACTGTCACTAAAGAACAGGTCCTCACTGTACTCTCCAGAGTTAAAAACATTGCAACAAAGGTCCCAATAATCTCCGAGGAGGACTTTTAAATAGCTTGAAAATGACCTGTCTGGCCCACTAGAATCTCTGTTCAACTACTGTCTCAAGACAGACTTCATCCCTAGGGAATAGAGGACTGCAGCGGTCATCCCTCTATACAAAAGCAAACTATAAACAGACCCAGGGAAAGACAGGCCCATAAATTTGACTAGTTTTATATGCATGACCATGGAAGGAATTATTGTGAACCTGATAAATAAAGACATAGGAAATCTTCAAACACCTGACGCATCCCTGTTCGGTTTTGTCAAGGGCAGGTCTCACGAACTAAACTTGATGGATTTCTTCAAGAAAGTCATTAGAGTCATGGACAAGGGCAAAACAGTACATATTGCCTACCTTAACCTGATGAAGGCATTTGACATAATACCTCAGTTGGGTATTATAAACAAATTCAGAAATTTAGGCTTAAATCCCTATGTCATCCGACTGAGAGCCAAATGACTCACAGATAGGACACATGAAGTTAGGTTGGGGAATCTACCTCCACCAAGAGGACTGTTACTAATGTTGTCCCACAGGGCTCAGTCTTGTGACCTCTCCTGTTTCAATATACTTCTCTGAGGTCAAAACAAATGTATAGCACCATTGGCTGACAACTGCAAGCTGGGTGCAATCACTGAATCCCCCAAAGATGTAGATATCCTCCAAGAAGGTCTGACACAGAAAAATAACTGGTGCCAGAACCATGGCTTAAGACTCAATGCAAAAAAAATGCATAATTATACCCCTTGGGAAGATAACTACTCCTGCAAATTACAACAGTGATAATACTCCCCTAACAGTAGACCCAGTGGTAATGGACTTGGGAATTCAGGTTAACAATCACCTGAACTATGATTACCATGTATCTGAGATAGTGAGAAAAATCTTTTTACATGGCACAACTTATAAGTAAGGACATAGCTTCCAGATCTAAGAAAATCATAGTCCCACTGTGCTCAGCCCTCATTAGACCAATAATAAAGTACAATGCACCCTTCAGCACGTACTTGACCAGGCATTTACAGCAACTGGAGAAGACACAGACATTCATCACTAAAAGAATACAGGGTGTAAATAATATATCCTATACAGACCACATAGATTAGTACTAGGCTAATTGCCCTTCTAGGTCATTTTAAGCCTATGTGAGAATCAAGCCCTGTACCTTGTGTCTGTAAGGCAAACACCTTAACCATTATGCCAACCTCCCACAGCCCTGTCCCTGGTCTCCTACAGACTATTGAGAGGTGATCTGTGCCTAACCTACAAGGTATTCACTGATCCAACCCTGATCAATCTTCTAAACATTCACAAAACAAACAGCACTAGAGATCTAAGGATCTAAACCTTGTCTGTGACATAAACAAACATGTTGGAGGGATATTTATGTGTCTTAGAGATTACCCCTTCTCTAAAGCAGACACCCATGCATGTGAAACAGAGCTCTTAAGTATATTCAAACACAGTTTGGTTCAACGGATAGGAAATTGCAAATTCACCTCTGGCTTGTCACCTGTGGTCCTTAAACAGGGGCAGTTTGTAGATGCCATATATCTCGGGCATGTGCAAAAGCTGTTCTAGCCTGTGGGCACTGATAATTGGGAAATTTGGGGCATGAGTGTCTAGGCTGAAGAAGGTTCTGTGGATGTTAACCTAGTAACCTCCTATAATCCTATGATTCTAAGTGAACTAAACATGTTTTTAATGCCTGTCTAAAACCAGCCAGGGAGGAGCATTCACAAAGCCGTAGATGAAATTAACTCCACAGGTACTAGGCCTAGCAATAATAAGATTTAAAACTGAATTCAAAAGGCTGACCCATGGAACTGCTAACAGCCTATCAGAAGCTGAATGCAAAATCCATGCAGGACAGCAGGGCATGATCAACTCATTCAGACAACTTGGACCCAGATCAAAAATGGACAAGTACACTAATACCAGAATCTTATAGATGAGTCTGTACTAGGCCTGAGCCAGTGCAGGCCATAGAAGACAGGTGTTATGTGTTGGTAACAAGAGGTACTTCTCAATAATCGGGCTGCAGAATTCTGCACCAACTATAGGCCATCTAGTTCAGTATTAGACACTCTCAGGTGTAGAGCATTGCAATAGCCCAGTCTGGAAGAGACCAAAACATGAACAAGAACTGAAAGATCATTTTGTGGAATTAGGTGCTCCATCCTTTAGATGTTTTTAGATGGAAACAGGATGACTTTACTACAGCCAACAGTTGATCCCAAAGTGTAAGCAAGATTCCGCAGCCTGTTAACAAATCCAGTTTCTCACTGCCATACGTAATATAGTCAGGTAAATGTACGTCAAGAATCTTTCAGTTGAATGAACAGCCAAGTTCTTTGTCTTGGTGATGTTCAGTTTTAATCAATTATTAGTAAGCCAGGTATGACCAGCTTCAACATCATTAGCCAGGAAAAAAAATACACCTTTCGGCCCCAGAACTTGGACTGAAGCTCCAAAGGTGGTGGTGTTTCCATATTCATAAAGGATGAGCACACCTCCAGACTGGTGGCCCAACATAAGGTATCAGAGATACTTCAGGTGCAGCAAACATTGGGTAAGACAGCAATTCAGGTCATAACCTGTTATAGGTCCCCAACCATGTCCCAAGACTCACACTCCACATTCCTAAGCACCCTGGAGAATATTAGGGTCCAACCTAACACTCTCATATTGGACGACTTGCAAAGGAAAGCTGTAAGGAACCACCACGATGCTGTAATTAAGAAATTTTAATGAGAACAAGCGCTTTCACGCACCTCTATGGCACGCTTCATCAGGTTACAATAATCAAACAAACTCTAACAAATTTATACTAAAAACCTTAGATAATTAAATAATAAATCAATTACAGTTTCTAATTAATTAATTAAACAACTCAGAATATATATTGAGCTCCACAATTAAAGCTGTATTTCACATTTATATGTGGCCATGTGGTTTCCTCATATATATGTAGATTCCAGTGTCTAACTATGTTACATATATAATAATAAACACTGGTATGTGTATAATATAATAGTATCATCTCAAAAATATTAATATATTAAATAGCTATAAGCCTTTGAAACAGCCTTTAAAATCTCTAAAAACACAGTAAAATATTGTTCGTATACCTATTACATAGTTCATAACTTGTCATAGAAACAAATATCTATAAAAATTCATTATTGAAAAACTAACATAACCAAGGAGCAATATAACCATTAAGTTTATACCATCAGTGCAGTTAAAATTAAAAATATCATATATTAATGCATATGATTATTTTTGTCCTAAGAGAGCAGGTCTAATACTAAGAGCTTGATTAAGTCCCGGTTCAACATGTGACCTAAGATTAAGAATCCACTTGAGTTCATAGAGTTCAAGGGACCCAATATTATTACCTTCTCTCAAGTTAGTATAAACTATCTGTATGACCCTGAATTTAAAATGATGCTTGGGAAATAAATGACAATGTTTGGCTAGGGCATTGCTCATGTTCTCTTTCCTAATATCATAATCGTGGTTATACATTCGATCCCTAAGCCTCCTAGATGTCATTCCAACATAATAGGCATCACATACCTCACAGGTAGCCAGATAAATCACATTTTTCGAGTCACATGTTGCATAAAATGTTGGTGTAAACGTTATCTCCATTCCAGGTACTGTGAAAGACTGTGTCTTAGATATAAATCTACACATACTGCATCTAGTGCAAGAATATGTTCCTTTTTTAAATAATGCCCTGATGTCCACCATGGACTCATCCATTTTGTCATTACATAATAATCTCTTCAGGTTCAGGCTATTCCTGAATCTGAAGTTAGGTCTATTACCCACTATCTGCACAATGGTAGGATCTAATAATAAGATTTTCCAATTATTCATAATAATATTGATAATATGGTGAACATCATTTGTATATTTAATATTAAAGGCCAATCGCATGCCCTGTTGATGAGTGTTTTTCAAATAATTACCCTTATAATTATTAAATGGGGTTCCCAGTACCACGGACATCTGGTTATCAACCAATTTGGAGGGATATCCTCTGTCAATTAAATAAGTTCTTTGAAGTTCAAGCTGCATATTCCTATCATCACTTTGATTACATAAGTGGACGGTTCTAATTAGTTGCCCCTTGACCACATTACGAAAAATGTGCCGAGGGTGCATGCTGTTATAATGGAGGATGGCATTCCTCCAACAGGGCTTTCTATAAATAGATGTGGTAATATTGTTCAGGGAGTCTTTAGCAATTGTAATATCTAGGAAACTAACACTACTATATGACTGTTCCAACGTGAATCTTAAAAAAGATGTAGTGGATTCCATGTACATAACAAATTCCTGTAATGAGTCCAAATCACCATTCCAAAATAGTAAAATATCATCGACAAAACGCCTATATAAAATAATTTTCTTAAATCTGTCATTGTGAAAAATAAACCTATTCTCCCACTGATACACTACTAAATTAGCATATGCATTGGCACAGGGAGTGCCCTAGTGATATTGGACGACTTCAATTACCCCTCCATTAACTGGTAAAACTACTCATGTACCAATACACTTGCCCAACATTTCCTGGAATTCATTAATTCCAAGGCCCTGGAGTAGCACGTTCTTACCCCCACTAGAGGTTGCAACATCCTTGACCTGGTCATTAATAACATGGGTGAACGTTGCTCTACACCAATAGTCAACTCCTCCCTGGTTAGATCCAATCACAAACTAATCACCTTAGAAATCCACATCCCTACCCCCCCCCCCCCATAAAGGTAACCACCATGAAAAACCTCTCCAAAGCTAACTTTGGGCTCCTAAAAACAGAGGTGGCTAACTTCACGGCACCCATGCAAATGGAGAATTGTTGCATGACCACCGAATCATACACCAATGTACTGTACGAACATGTTCACGAATGCATGGATCTCGCCATACCCAATAGAACCAAGACGCTCTCCTCCAAAAAAAGAAAGCCAATCTGGTGGTCCCCCAGCCATAAACAAACTCTACAACAAAAAGGAAATTGATGCGGAATAAGGTGAAGTCCCAAGACTGAAAAAACTACCTTATCAGCCTCAACAAAAAGTTGAGATGCCTCATCAAATCCTCTAAAGCTAGCTATGAAAACAGAATTGCAGCAGAAAGTAAAGACAACCACAAGGCCTTCTATAGTTATGTAAAGAGTCTCCACAGAAGTACCCAGATTTGCTCTGAGCTACTGCACAATGGTACCACCCATAAAGAGCCAATACATATTGCCAATATACTGGCCGACAGATTCAGTGCCAACTTTACCCCTTCCCCCAAGGACCAATATCAGTAGATTGCCAGGCATCCAGTATTCCTGCTGCACAGGTTAAAACAGTACTGTCCAAGGCCAAGAATACAGCTTCTATGGGACCTGACAATATCTCTGGCTGTGTTCTACATGAACTACAGAGTGAACTGGCACCTCACTTGCGTGGCCTGTTCAATTACAGCCTCACCTCAGGCTTTTTCCCTACCAAATGGTGCACTGCATTTTATATATATATATATATATATATATATATATATATATATATATATATATATATATATATATATACTACCAAAATCCCGTACTTCAAAAAAAATTTGATCAAAAAATTGCAGTGTTATGTCAACATGTAGAATATTAATTAGATGACAATGTCGAAAATAAAATACAGATGATATTGAATTTGGCATTTTCTATTTCGTTTGTTATAACTGCTACCACTTAAACCTACCTGCTTTACAGCAGTACAAACGTACGAAGTTCAGTATTGTACCCCCATGAGGGGCTGTGCCCCCCATACCCCCTGCATATGAGCGAATGCATAGTGGCATTGTCTGCATAGAAGACTCGTAGAATTGTAGGTCAGCAATATGGGAATCGGCCAACATGGATTCAGCATTCCCATATTCCTCGAACCTCAGTTCTACATTTTGATAGTAAACCATATATATATGTGTGTGTGTATATATATATATATATATATATATATATATATATATATATATATATATATATATATATATATATATATATATATATATATATAAGTAGCAGGATTATTGTAGGTATAGGGTGGTGACGTCTCCTAAAAAATGTTTTAAATGCATAACAGTGTGCTTCAGAGTTTGCTGTTTCTTGTTTAAATCACATCTTATTTTTCAGTGTCAAGACCCACAACAACAGGTTCTTTCTTTATAGACAAGTCGCATAGTATGCAGTGTGCACTTGCTACAAAACCAGCATCACACATTCATGTGAAGGCAAAGATTGATTCATAGACCTACACTGTGCTGCAGTTCAGTCAGATGAAGGGTGCAAAGTAAAACAGATGAAAATGGCTTCATAATGACAAGCAAAGGAAACGGGGTAATAAACTGCAGTGAAGAGAGTCATAATTCATATGCACTTAAAGAGGAAATAAGGACGCTTTCTTTGCCTGCCTATAAAACAGCAAAGCACACAAAAAATATCACCACAAAATGTAGTGGATATTCACGGAGTTTCCACAGCAGCAGCATAGTCTAACCTTTGTTGTAACCAGTTCCCACCAGTATGCATGTGGTGTCATCAGGCACCAGTGTACATGGTACTATCAGTGATTGACTTACCACAGCTTCACTGAACAAGAGACTACTGATTACTTTAGACTCAGTCAGAACATTGCATAGCATTTGCTTGATATGTGAATCACAGAAGAACCTCACAGGAATGCATTGCCTTCCCATACATGTGGAGACCAAAGTTTGCATATGTCTTCCTATACTAGAACCCCCCTGGGGACACATTACGTATTTTACCAGCCCCCTACTTCTAGAATACTCAGCAACTTCCTTGATATAACGCTTCTACATGTGAAGGATCACATATGGCTTCCTAGCACACCAGAGGAGAGATATCCAACACCAGGAATACCTTCTGCAGCATTATCCACCTCTCTGAGGTGCTGGGTATTATAGATCACATACATGTAGAAGTAAAGGCTGCACTTTGCTCACACTCAAAAAAAATTGTGAGCAGGAATGGGTGTCATTCTGTGAACTGTCAAGTAATTTAAGATACTTGCAGGATCATAACTAATATGTCTGTACAACACCCAGCAGTTTGCATGATTCACATATCTAGCACACATCCCAGCTATATCGCCACTTCTTGCGTAATGAAATCCCACAGGCCATCAAGTTTGTAAGTACAGGCACTGTTGCTAATGTTAAGATATATTGCTACATATCTAGTGTATTCATATTTTGTAATCCAATCACATATTTATATTTTCTTGCAGGTAATGTTGGATACCCTCTGTAGACCTGGCTTTTGACATCCATATGAAACACACAGAGCATAGCAAAACTGCAGTATCGCATCATGCACACACAAACTTGCAGCATCATAGAACATACATTGCTCAGTCTGCTTATAGCCCACTTCTGTTGACTCAACATGTCTTGAAGGATTCTGATATGCTCCGGCCTCTGCATCCAAAATATTCCTAGCAAGTTGCATGCTACATAATATGACTGTGAAGAGACAGCCAGGCCATTCCAAAGATTCTGTTTTTATCAGACCATGCATTAGCACTCCAGCACAGAGAGTGCATAAAAAACATCATCTGATGAGAGTGTTGAGGAACAGCAACAAATGGCAGCCACACTTCCACCCTCCCAGACACAGACAGGCACAGTACATGTCTGAGGAGGCAAAGTGGTGAAATCCAGGCCAGATGTATGGACTCTGATGAGCATATTGTGACAATGCATTGCCATGTAGATCAAACATGATGCATGCAGTGTAAATAGCAGGTTATGTTGCTCATTGCAGTGTCAAGCGATATTGTACTTTAACTGTTCCCATATTTACCACACACAGGGGAGGGAGGGAGGCTGGAGTGGATAACAGTCATCATTCTGTGCACAGGTGGTTTAGGACACAAAGACATAGGGCTGTCTACATACATTGGGTGAAGCAGCATATTGCAAGGAATCTGATATATCTGTCTTGAGGTGGTGGGTAATTGGTATCACATACTATTTCTTCATGTGGAAAGGTGTCGGTTCAACTTTATAACTATGGCCTGATATGAAGGAGGATATCTAGTGATGAAGGATATTCTCCGTCATATACAGTTTTCTTCTGTGAGTTTTTTGGGGTGCCACTAAATGACCATAATCTGTGACCACTATGCTGGCTTATTGCACTGGTACTTGTGGTCACTCCCAACATATTGTGTGTGACTGCAAACTGTGACATGGCTGAGGTCTAGATATGATATAGCCTGCCAATGGTAGATGAGAACTGTGACAGACAATGATACACACACTGGTGCAGATGAGGACTATGCATCCCATAAAGGCTTCCCACATGGTTGACTGAGTATATGACCTACCCTGACCTTGGACAGCACCACCACCTACTGCAGTGATGGTGACACTGGAAGTCCTCTGCATGGAAACAGGCATGGAAGTGCTGTATGCCACGGGTCACTCATTACTATGCCTGTGGCCTTCATTTCTTTACTGATACCATGTAATACACAGATAAACATCACAGTGGACTGGTTTGCACACATTGTGTCTGGATGATATTGTGGTACATCTATTGATTTTTCCAGCGGGCTGACCACATGTCAGGGCAATCTGTGACATGTGATAGTGTCTGGCATCCCTGTAAAGCTGTGAAATTCTGGTTATATTCACTTCAGGTGCAGTGTGTGAATCTGCCACCACAGCTCAAGAGGAACCATCACAGGTTGTAGGAGGCATGGGGAATCCCTCTCCTCATTGCTGATGATGTACATCTTCATGCTGTTATGTGGGCGAGACCAAAGCTTTAGCATATACAGATGGTGTGTCCAAACCCATGATGGAGACAGATATGCCACTGTGTCATCCGAATGATTCTCAGGTATTGTCATTACCAATCTTATTCTATTACTGTGTACCAGCCTTTAAAGGTGTCATTGCAGCTGTGCTCTGCCCCATGAATACCCTTCAAAAGAACAAACCGAACATCAGAGCAAGAGTGGAAACCTGTGCAAAAACTGTGCCCCTGTATCCTGTGGCTCAAATTGCTATGCTGTCCATTTCATCTTACAGACAGGCAGATGCCTGTGAACAGACAAGTAATAGCTATGGACTGTTTATCATTAGAATTGCTAGAATGACAACCACAAACAAAAGGGTAACCTATCAGAGCATGCAGTAATCAAAGGGAGGACTGTAGGGTATGCCATACAACAGCTGTGGGGATAGATGTGGGCCTGCATAGAGCAGAAGCCCATTCTGACAGGAATGCATAGCACAAGGTAGACATCTCTGCTGACATAAGTTGAGAATGGTAACCAGCAGTGATATGGAACCACTGTAGTTTGGGATTAAATGTGTGTAGATTTCTAACCATTGTACTCACCACCATAGGGCTACAAATACCATACACAGGGCATAACAATGATGCACAGGTGACAGGAATATCCAAAACAGGCTGACTTAATATTGTGGTCTGTCCTGTTACTAGTACAATGACACACATGAAGGCAAATCTGTTCCTGTTGTTATCCTTTTGCAATGTGAATTCCAGTAGAATGGTACACCTCCTTAAGGTAGAGAATCACAGCTCGCCACATAATGACTGAAAGTGTTTGCCTCCTAAGGTACAAATGCTTCCAAATAATGCTTCTGTTGCTCGCAGTGATGCTATCCAACAACAATTATAACTTCCTAAATGTCTGCAACTTAGTGCAGAATACGGCAGCACTCTTACAATACTACAGACGTTTGCACCTGTTATTGGAAAATGAGGTCAGGAGTCACACATGTCTGTGAATCATTGTGTTTTTCTGTGGTGCACAAACAGCATAAAACATATCCTATCACCTATGCTCATCTCTCACAGTTCAGGGCTGCATGCTTGTGCTGGAGACCCATGTGAGTATGTACATTCACTCTGCTAATAGATGAGGTGGAAAAATCATGTTGTAGGTGTGATTTGTAGGCCTCCATCTTGTACTTCATAATAGTGACACCATTTTCAGGGGAATTTAGAACACTGGCTACTTCTGTTAGTGCCTCCTGGACAGCATCTGTTTGCTGCATGAAGGATAACAATGTACTGCATTATCTTCTTCACAGTTATTTCAGGAATTGCCTCCTGGGCCTCTATCATGTTGCTTTTAAGAAAGTAAATGCCTAGTGCAACCTACCTGAGGAATTATCCTGAGCACAGAAGTTACCAGGATGTGGGTCAGAGCAAGTATTGCTCTGATGACCTGTAATATAGGATCCATGATGATCTCCATGCATTCAAAATAGAAGCTGGGCAAGCAAGAGTGCCACGAATGGCACAAGTATATCTATATCTATCTACTGTATATATCTATATATTTATATCTATCTATATATATGTATGTACATACATATGTACACATACACATACGCACAATCACAGACACACGCGCGCACACACACACGGCCACACACCTTTTTTGGTATCTTGTGTTGTTTTTTATCCTGTTATAGGTTTAAAACTGTTATTGTAACTGGGAAATCATTTTCAAGTTTATCTTAGGAATAAGATCTGGTATTGTGTTGTATTGTGTGGACCTTCCGTGTCAGGTGGAAGTGTTAGTGGACGTGGAATTGCATTTGATATGCTTACTAGCTTCATGTGGGTTTCTGCAGGGCCCACTTCTTGGGTGTGGTCATATAGAGCCATATCATGATGACTATATACTGCCTGATGTGTTGTCATCTCTGCTTATTTCTGTATTGTCTTTAAGTATCTGTCCACGTGCAGGGGCACAGCCTTACTTGATGCCCCTCATGTAGTCGATGTGAAATCCCAGTGGGACTACAGATATTGTTCTGGCATCTCAGTTTACAGTTATAACAGTTTCCTTATATTCACTTTCTCTTTCAGTATTAGCAGAGCATGATGCAAACCATTTTTCATGCAGGAGGCAGGAGACACTTGCAGCTAGCCACAGTTACTTCCTCACATGATAACTGATAACTTATGATAACTTCTGGAGCATTTCTCCCCGGGCCTCTGCTGAAAACAGGATCTGTGGAACCTAGTCGGACTTTCCCGGTCAACAAATGTTAAATAAATAAATAAATAAAAAACTCACAGGTCTTAATCTTCTTTCCAGCACCAGGATATTAACTTATGCCTGCCTTCTGCATCCAGAGTGAATAAGAGATTTGCTTCACCAGCTGGCCACTCCCATCTGGCCAGCAAGGTTGGGAGGGTGGCCTAATGGTTAAGGTGTTTGCCTTACAAACACAAGGTGCAGGGTTTGAATCTCACAAGGGATAATTGGCTAGGCTTAAAATGGCTCGCAAGAGCAGTTAGCCTAGTACTAACCTATGAACCTATGAACCATAAGGTAGAGTATGGCTGATAACATCAGCCATAGGACCATAGGATCATATGATCATAGGAAGTTACTAGGCTATTGGCCCTGAGGCCCTTACAAGCCTAGCCAAGAATTTAGCCCATGTTCCAATAAGTCAGCACCTTATGCCACTATCCACTGTCCAGCAGGGACACAGGTGGAATCCCAGGGGTGTCATTTCTATTCTCCATCCAGTTATCAAAGTTGCGCTTAAAAAGGGATAATGAGGTAGTCTGCTTTAAATGGATAAGGAGTCTATTCCACAAGAGGAGGGAGTCTCTGGGCACAAATCTGTCCCGCCAACAAGTCCTATTGCTGTCAGAGATTAGGTTGAGGTTGTATGTACAGGTTTACTTGAGTGGAGCTTGCCTTGCGAATATGCAGCAGCTCCTTCAGGGCGTGGTCTGAGATTGCTTTGTATGCCAGACAGAGGTCACCTCTGAGGAGTCTGTAGGAGACTGAGTAGAGGGACAGGGCTTTTAGCCATCCTGATCTATCACATGGGGATGGGTCATTCTAATGCTTCTTTTGACCAGGGTGGAGACAGCATGATAGCTGCTTGTGTCCCACCCCGTCCTCAGTCATGTGTGGTCCCTTTCACTTGAATCCTTTCTCATACTCAGTATGTTGTCAAATCTTCCCCATCATCATTTGTCTACCCTCTGTATCTGTTCCACCACTGTTTCCCTGTCTTATTCTATGCACTTCCTGTCTTATTATATGCACTTCCTGTCTTATTATATGCACTTCCTTCCTCATTTGTCATTACTTTTCTCTATTTCTTTGCCTACCTCATGCACATTTTAATTCTGATCCTTTTCTACCCCTGCTTCCCTTTCCTCTTCCCCCTCTTTCATGCCCTCTAAAATAAGAAAATAGGGACCTATTCAAAATAAAATATTTCTCCTCACTCCCCCAATACTGCTCACTCCTATACATTGCCGTTATGTGTTACCATCTGCTTGCTCTTTCCTTGTCCTGCTTTCCTGTACAAATGTTTCCTTTTATTAATTCAGCAGGTTCCAAATATCTGACCACTGTGCGTGTGAACCTGAACATAATATATGGTCAGTCAGTGTACAGCATGTGTTGCTGTCCCGCTGGAGGACATAATACCATGTGCAGCCTACTTGCTCCAAGTACTGCTTTATATTCACATAACATCAACGGAGCCAATCCATCCTTAGGAGATAGGGTCAGAGCCGAAGAAGTTGGATCCAAAGAGGTTGAGGCCAGAGCGCAGGGCTTCAGTTGGATCAGAGACTCTCCTGAACTGGGAGATTTGGACATTTTCCTTGTTGGCAATGAAGATGGTCTCCTTTTTCCCTTGTCCGAAGATTTAGAAGACAAGGATGAAGCTGGGCTTGAAGGAGCTGATTTTGTTTTAGAGGATGTACCAGATTTCTCTGTTTCTCCAGAAGTAGCCTCCCTAAAGATGAAAGTCAACATGCCCCTTAGAATGAGCTTATTTTTCCTCTGTACTAAAGCTTGATGATTAAATGAGTGGCAAATCACATTGAATGAGTGGCAAATCACACAATCATCTTGTAAATGAAGGAGGCCAAGACAATACATGCACAAAGAGTGCAAATCGCTGAAAGGAATTTTATGCCTGCACTTAGTGCATATTTTGAAACCAGATACTTTCTCTGGTTTCTCCACCATGACACAAAGAAGTGACAGGCAGAGAATCCACTCACACCACAACACATACACTCAGAGAAAAAAGGATAGCAAAAGAAATTTTTTTTTTTTTTTTTTTTTTTTACACATAGTAGTTTAATCCTCTTCTGTTTCTAACAATAGTAGTAAAGATCTACCTATAAAGGTAAAGGGGAGGGAAGTAACCTATAAAAATGGTTACTGGTGGGAAAGCGATGAAAGAAACAAAAGTAACCTAAATAAAAAAGGTTACCGTGGAGAAAGCAAAGGAGTAAAAAACAAAATTGAATTATACAGCCTTATACCAAGAGCTAGCTGGTTGGTCCACGTCTTCACAAAGTGGCAAACAAGATCTGAGGTAATTAGGAGAGATGCATTATGGGTAAGGGGAGGTATCCAACAGCTTTTTTGGTTTCCATGAGCTTGCTACCAGCCGAGTCGAATCTGATGGGTCAAATCTGAACACATATGTTAGGATGAGATGAAAAATTGACATCAGATCATGGAACATCCTCCCCTCTGAATTCTGACTGGAATCTAATTTTAAACAGTTTCTGAATCTAGTAAAACAGCCAGATGGAACTACCACTGCTAGTGCCTGAACTTATACACTTCTTAATACTACTATTAATAACAACTTATAGCCCTGCAGCAACTGTCACTGATAAGATTATAATTCACATTCCAATAACTATCTTTTTATTCATTAGCTTCTTGCAAACCTGAGGCAACATATTTACTATTTCTTACAACTAACTCCCTGAACCATTTCCTCACATTTCTCCTGTACCTGTAACCACCATAACTCTTCCACAAGTCTCCTCAAACCATCACACTCCCCACTGTACCCCTCCATTATTTCCAAAACCTTACTACCTGTCCCCTTTCTGCTCTGTCCTCCTTCTCAACATTTTCTTTTTCCCCTAGTACATTGCCTACCTGCTTAACTTATTCTCCTTCATCTACTCTCTACTGCTTGATCATGTATTTTTTATGGCCCTAACATACTCATCTCTTCACAATGTATGTCCTTCCTTTCTTCTCTGCTATCCAGTAGGCCATACCCATACTGTACATATGCAGTATGTATTTCAACCACTACCTGTGCTCTATTTCTCTTTGTATGCTATTGAATATGTTGTCAGTTAGCTATATGTAACTGTATTAATCTCTTTGTATGCTACTGAATACAGTGAATGCACTTTGCTTTAAATATATTATTAGTAATACATTTTGTTACACTATATAGTCACCCTACTTTTTGAGAACATGTACATATGCATTGTACTGTTAAGAAATAAATGGGAGGCTTTACTTATTATTAATTAATTAATTACATATTAATTAAGAAAATCGTGGAGCTACTTTAGCTTCTGCATTTATGTCCTCATTCCGTACTTATGTCCTCAATAAGTAGCTCCATTTGCAAAAAAGGTCAAAGAGAACAGATTATGGTGGTTCAGGTACAGATGCAGAAGAACAGGAGACAGTCTGGTGAGGAAAATTTGGGACAGACAGGAAGAAGGTAAGAGGAAACAAGGGCATCCAGCAAAGAGGTGGCTGGATTGTGTGAGAGAAGATCTGTGACCGTCGAGTGCTGAAGAAGGCAGAAGTGTGACATTAAATTGGGAGAGAGATGGTGACAGTTAACAGGACACCCTGACCCCAAGTAGAAAATAGGAAAAAGGGAGTTGATTTTGATGAATTAAGAAAAGGGGATGAACAATCTCTTGCATTTTATATCAGCTTGAAGAAAGGCCCACTCAAACTCTGATTAGGTGTGTGATCCTTTCACAAGTAATTAATATCAGCTTGAAGAAAGGCCCACTCAAACTCTGATTAGGTGTGTGATCCTTTCACAAGTAATTAATGATCTCTTGCATTTTATATCAGCTTGAAGAAAGGCCCACTCAAACTCTGATTAGGTGTGTGATCCTTTCACAAGTAATTAATGATCTCTTGCATTTTATATCAGCTTGAAGAAAGGTCCTTTCACCAGTAATTAATGTTTTTTAAAGTGCATATTTTACCATTAGATTTGTCTGATGGAGTCTCTTTTGCTAAGGAAGACAAAAGTACATGTCTGTTTTGTTTTATCCATTATTTTCTGCTAATAAATTCCAGATCCTCAGCTTACTTGTCTGTGTGTTTTTGTTTTTGTATTTCTAGTTCATCACATCAGTACCTTATCAACCTTTTCCGTTTCATTTTTCTTACTTTTTTAATGGAGTTTTATCCCTGAGCCTCTGCTGAAAATGGACTTTAGCATGATTAGACTATCCCCAGTTAACACAGATGCAAGTAAATAAATAAATAAACCACACCTCCACTTTACACCTGTACTTTGAGCTAAGAAAGTACCTGCTCTACAGAGTAGCAAAGACTAAGAACAGACATGGAGACAGTAAATAGTACCAAGGCCTTTTAGAACACCTGTAATGAGGTAAGCACATTGCTACATTTGAGGCAGTCATTAAAGAATGTATAACACAAAAACAAAAATAGGAATTATACTTGGCTGATGTTTTAAAAGATATAGAGAATTTTTGTATAAAGTGCTGTGATAGAACATTTTTCTGACCTGCAGGTCAAGTCGTAATGGCTATTGCAGGAGAGCGTATGGAGAGAGAACACATGAGATGCCAACACATCACATATAACGGAAATGTTTGTCTCCAAGGATTCAAACCAAGAGATAAAGTACTTTTATATCCATCTCTACAAATAAATGCCTTACAAAGTGGCTAGAACTTTACTGAAATTATATAAAAAAAAAATAAGTGAAGTAAATAATGGGGACAAAAACTAGAAAAAAGGAAACCACAACAGTTATAACACAAACATGTTTTAAACTCTTACAGATTAGCTGAAGTTTCTGCAGCATATATGTTTGCAGAAGACATTAGGGCTCCCACAGCACATCTTGAAGTCTAAATATGAGACATATTATCAATGACACAGAAGCACAAAGTAAAGGAATTTGTACTTAGGAATAAATACATATTTTCAGAGTTGTCTGGTAAAACCAGCTTACTCCAGCACAACCCAGAAATCCTGCCTGTGACCAAGCAAATCTGAAACCAGACCAGATGCCAGAATCTTAACTCCAACATTTGTTTTAGTACATACAACTTAGCAACCAGCTATACTACATTGCAATCTTGCAAAAAAAAAAAGTCAAGAAGCTGATTTTAAAATCTAGATGGTTTGTGTCACTGAAAAGGAAAAAGCTAATGAGCAGATAAATGTTACAACAATGCATCCAATGCAATTTGTTTGTGATTTAGAAGAATACAATTAAAATATTGTAACTGTTTAGCATTCATATATCTGAGTGCATGTGTCTAGCACTGAGCATTCAAAACAGGAATTCTGGGTGAGGTTCTAACTGTTCAATGACAACTAAAAAACAGTGCGTTGAAAAAACTGGATGTGACATTAGTAGCATTTAACTTTTTTATCTCTTGTGTTACAAGATTTATCAGGACAACCATACTGCCTCAAATCCCACATTTAAATGAGAAAAATTATACCTTCATAAGTTAAAAAAATCAAACTGAGTATAATAAATATTGTAAAATAAATACATAATCAATTGACTCTTCCACATCGTAGTGAACAACGCCCACCATTAGAAATCAGAAACTTGAACTAAGTTTGAAGAATGCAGGTTACTTTCATGTGGAGCTCTTCTTCTACTTTCGGCTGCTCCCATTACGGGTCGCCACAGCAGATCAACTGTTTCCATTTCTTCCTGTCCTCTGCATCTTGCTCTATCACACCAACCACCTGCATGTCCTCTCTCACCACATCCATAAACCTTATCTTAGGCCTCCCTCTTTTCCTGTTACCTGGCAGCTTCATCCTTAGCATCTTTTTCCCAATATACTCTGCATCCCTCCACAGCACATGTCCAAACCAACGTAATCTTGCCTCTCTGGCTTTGTCTCCAAACCTTCCAACCTGGGCTGACCCTCTAATATATTTATTCCTAATCCTGTCCATCCTCGTCACAGCCAGTGCAAATCTTAACATCTTCAACTCTGCCACGTTAAACTCTGACTCCTGCCTTTTTGTCAATGTCACTGTCTCCAACCCATATAACATAGCTGGTCTCACTACCTTCTTGTAGACCTTCCCTTTCACTCTTACTGGTACTCGTCTGTCAGAAATCACTCCTGACACTCTTCTCCACCCACTCCATCCTGCCTGTACTCTCTTCTTCACCTCTCTTCCACACTCACCATTACTCTGAACTGTTGATCCCAAGTAATTAAACTCACCCACCTTCGCCACCTGTACTCCCTGCATCCTCACCATTCCTCTATTCTCCCTCTCATTCACACATATATATTCTGTCTTAGTCCTGCTGACCTTCATTCCTCTTCTCTCTAGAGCATATCTCCACCTTTTCAGGGTCTCCTCCACCTGTTCTCTACTCTCACTACAGATCACAATGTCATCTGCAAACATCATAGTCCACGGGGACTCCTGTCTGATCTTGTCTGTCAACCTGTCCATCACCATTGCAAATAAGAAAGGGCTCAGAGCTGATCCTTGATGTAATCTCACCTCCACCTTAAACGCATCAGCCACTCCCACCGCAGACCTCACCGCTGTCACACTACCCTCGTACATATCCTGTACCACTCTTACATACTTCTCTGACACTCCTGACTTCCTCATACAATACCACAACACCTCTCTAGGCACCCTGTTATATGCTTTCTCTAAATCCACAAAGACACAATGCAACTCCTTCTGACCTTCTCTGTACTTCTCCATCAATACTCTCAGAGCAAACATTGCATCTGTAGTGCTCTTTCCTGGCATGAAACCATACTGCTGATCACTAATCATCACCTCCCTTCTTAACCTAGCTTCCACTACTCTTTCCCATAACTTCATGCTGTGACTGATCAGTTTAATCCCTCTGTAGTTACTACAGCTCTGCAGATCACACTTATTCTTAAAAATCGGTACCAAAATACTTCTTCTCCATTCCTCAGGCATCCTCTCACTTTCCAAGATTTCATTAAACAATCTAGTTAAAAACTCCACTGCCATTTCACCTAAAGACCTCCATGCTTCCACAGGTATGTCAAGGTTACTTTCATGTAGAGTTAAAGGCCACAAATCAAAAAGGCTAAGTAAAATCCTAGGGCAATGAATAGTTTAGTATGATTTATTTTAAAGGTCTGGCCTTTAACAATCACTTAATATTAAGGTGCTCATTCACACCAGGGTCAACCCACATCCTCAGTTGTCATTAAAGTTCCATGACCTCCAGGGTGCCGTAATTGCATCCTGTGAGATCAGGCACTATGTGGTTAATCATGAATAAGATAGAAGGCAGAGACTATAACACTATGTGAAAAAAGGTTTTTGTTCTTATCATGATGTTTGATGATGTATCAAATAGATAACGTAGCACGAGATCAGGAAGTTATTGTTTAGAGATGCATGCCTCATCCAAAAGAATACAGTACCCTATATATACACCCACTGTGTGCACTCCAGTCATAGTGAAATAGGACACCATGTGCCAGTTGTTGGAAATGAACCTTCCAATGCCTCGTCTTCCAACATCAAAGGGAAACATGACACCTAAGAGGCCGTTGACATTCGAGTCTAACATGTACTTTACACAGCAACCTACATTTCAATGTCAAAATTTAAAACATAAGCCTAAAAGTTTAACATGTCAGATGAACTATATGGTTTTGAACTTGTGATGTACGTTCTTCACGTGTTCAGAAAGGTTTAAGGGGGAGTAAGGATGTAAGTAGAGTCCAATTGTTATTAACTGGGTTTCAGGAAAAACCTGAACACTGGTCATTCTCTGAAAATGTAAGTCCTGAGGAAGCCTTTTCTGTTTAAGGAGTTGCTTGTATGTGATCACACTTAACATAGGGACCCAAGTCGACAGCGACCTCTCATTTGACACCCACATTGCCAAAGTGGTTAGAAAAACATTCTACCTTGCACACCTCATCATGAAGGGATTCACATCCAGATCCAAGGATGTCATTGTACCCCTATACTCCTCCGTCATCAGACCCATGATTGAGTACAATGCCCCATTTGGCATGTACCTCACCCGGCATTTGCAACAGCTGGAGAGACCACAAAAGTACCTCACCAAGAGGATCAAGGGTCTCCAACATATGTCTTATTCTGCCAGACTAAAGAAACTTCAGCTCTATTCAGTAGCATACCGCCTGCTCAGAGGTGATCTCTGCCTGATGTACAAGGCCATGTCCAATCAGGATCTGATGAACATGCTCCACCTCAAAAAATCCAAATCCATCAGGACCACGAGAGCCAAAGACTTAAACCTCGGCACAAGTATGAATAGGACATGCTGGAGGGCTAGATTCATAACCCAGAGGCTTCCCATGCTTTGGAACAAGATCCCAGTTCATATTAGGCAGAGCCCCTCACTGACTCTCTTCAAGAGAAATCTTGATGAGTGGATGGGAGATCGTAAGTTTACCCCAGGGGTCACATCTGTGTCACTGCTAGACAGGGGCACAGTAAACTAATTCTATTATATAAGGGGATCTTCATTGTGTCACTACTAGACAGAGGCACAGTATTCTAAATTTATTCTGTACATTTTTTGTACCATTTCATGGGGTGGCAAAAGCCACATCACTATGGCTAAGCTTACAAATGCCCCAGGGCAAATAGCCTAGTACTATACTATGAAACTATGTAAGATGCTATCGCAGAAAGAAAGAAACAAATATTATAGGTTCATAGGTTCATAGGTTCATACTAGGCTATCTGCCCAAGGGCATTTATAAGCCTAGCCCATAGTTATTTGGCTTTCGCCACCCCTTTAGTTTGAATAAAACTATGCCTATTATTTTGCTGTGCCTCTGTCAAGCAGTGACACTGAAGTAATCCCTGGGGTATATCTGCGATCCCCCATCCATTGGTCAAGATTCCTCTTGAACAAGGCCAGCGAGGTGCTCTGCCTCACATGTACCGGGATTTTGTTCCACAGCATAGGGAGTCTCTGGGTGATGAATCTGTCCCTCCAGCATGTTCTATTAATAACCGTGTCAAGGTTTAAGTCTCCGCCCTTGTGGTTCTGAGGGATCTAGATTTTTTGAGGTGAAGTATATTCATCAAATCAGGGTTTGACATGGCTTTATATGTCAGGCACAGGTCACCTCTGAGCAAGCGGTATGAGACTGAATAGAGCTGGAGTTCTTTCAGTCGGGCAGCATAAGACATATTTTGAGACCCTTTATCCTTTTGGTGAGGAACTTTGGGGCCTTTCCAGCTGCTGCAGGTGTCTGGTCAGATACATTCCGAATGGGGCATTGTACTCAATCATAGGTCTAATGAGTGATGAGTACAGGGGGCGATGACCTCCCTTGATCTAGATGTGAATCCCTTCATGATCAGGTGGGCAATGTAGAAGGTTTTCCTAACTACTTTAGCAACATGAGTGTCAAACGAAAGGCTACTGTCAACCTGGGTCCCCAGATCCCTGATGACTTCTTCTGTGCTCAGTGGATTGCCACCTATATGGTAGCTAGGGGTAACCTTGTTTTTCCCGAAGGGTATGACTATGCATTTCTTGGCATTTAACTTTAGGCCATGGCTCTGGCACCAGTTATCCGCTTCTGTGAGGCCCTTCTGAAGGATATCTGTGTCAGATGTGTTTTCGACTATGGCCCAGTTTGCAGTCATCTGCAAACTTTGTCAGCCATAACCCTCCTGTGTTTGCTTGTACTTCAGAAAAGTAGATGCCGAACAAGAGTGGACCCAGGACTGAGCCCTGTGGGACACCACTTGTGACAGGCTTTGAGTCTGACATGGCTCCAGCAACTCTGACCCTGTGGGTTCTGTCACTTAGCCAGTTTGCAACCCATCTTGTGATGTATGGGTTTACATTCAAGCTGATGAGTTTTTGATGATACCTGAGTGGGGTATTGTGTCAAGGCCTTTGCCAGGTCAAGGTAGGCTGTATGGACTGCCTTTCCTCATCAATGGCCTTGGTGACTGTCTCGAAAAAGTCAACCAAGTTTAAAAGGCATGATCTGCCTTTGACAAAGCCAAACTGGGTTGGATCCAAAGTCTGCAAGTTCCCTATGTCTTTATTTATGAGTTCCATTATGATCCTCTCCATGGCTTTGCAGATAAGGCTTGTCAAGCTAATGGGACGGTAATTTCCAGGGTCGGTGGAGGCACCGCCCTTGTGAAGTGGGACCACAGTCGCCGTGCGCCACTCCTTGGGTACGTATCCTGAGGTGAGGCTAAGATTAAACAGCTGTCATAACTGCGGGTTTAATTCCTCATTGAGTTCATGGAGCACACAGCTGGGGACACCATCCGGTCCCATGGATGCTGTGTTTTTTGCTTTGGAGAGAGCAGTTCTCACCTGGGCGTTGGAGATGTTTGGGGGGCTACAATCCTCTGGTATAGATATCTCTCCTTTTAGATTGTCTGAATTATTTATAAGTATGTATTATGTAGCACAGAATAGTATCAGCTAAAAGCATGGTAGTAATGATATTTCTAGACTGACAGGGCAATACCTTATTTAGCTTCTCCACCCTGGAAACTAGGTATAGATATTTTTTTGCTTGTTGCTGGTATCAGAGTTCATAGTTCATCAGCAATAAGGAAACTATTGTGTATTTACCTTAATTTATTATTTTATTTCACATATTCATTGTTGGCTAGGACATCCAGAACTTTAGCTCAAGGAAAGCTAAGTGCTTATGTTAACTGCCTTTTAAAAATGAAAATGCTCCTGACTGCATCATATGACTATGGTCATTGCATAAATCAAATGTTTAGAAAAGTTAAGAAATGTCCTACATAACTAAATTAAAGTTCATATGCATATTAAAAGTGTGAGTCATTAGCACAAGGTGTGTACAGGCATAAAGACATGTTGCACAATGTAGCCTACAGCTGAAAGCAATAGGTTAACTTCACTTAGTTGAGAGGTATGCACACAATATATAGAATATGTATAGGATATTCTAAGGTGAGAAACTCAAAGCACACGTTATGTCAGCATAAGAAAAACAAGCTATACTGCTGTATGAAGCTGCTGACATTTAGTACAGAAGGCACTTCTACCTGCAGAGTTCTTATCGAGAAAAGGTCACTATACTAAATGCTTACAGTAATCTTCACACATATATAATAATGCAGGTTACTGGAAGACTTTAGGAAAGGTAAAGGTCAAGGTCTACAGATTCATTAACCTTGACAAGATAATGTAAAAACAACAGGCGGGCCATGCAGATCAGAGGTTTAATTAAAAAAAATAATTTTATGAGGCTTACATTTTTGAGGTAGAGCTGCACGAATGCTTTTGAAACATTTTTTGCTGTGTAACACAAGACTTTTTTTTTCCTTAGACACATCTGCGACAGGAAACAATTCCTTGCCTGGTTTGAAGTCTTTCTAGCTGCCCTGTTCAATGGTCTTGGCCTTCTCTGTACCCTGCTACACTACAACTTATGTGTTTCAGTGAAGTAACTCTTACTGATTCTCTAGCTGCACCATTTCTTAAGTCCTAGGTTAGCAGCCCTTGCAGGCCATTTTTAAGCCTAGCCAATTTCCGTTCAAAGGTGAGGATTAAACTCTGTACTTTGTGTTTGTAAGAGAAACACCATAACCATTATGCCTACCTCCATAGCATTAGAATTTAAATGGTGGTGAAATCCTGGTGGGTTTTATCAGCTTTCTAGCTAAACATGTGTTTCTATTTTCCATAAAGATACTCTTCAATAGATTATTTGAAAGATATTTTTAGTTCTGTTTTGCATTAGAAGCAGAAACATTTCTCTTTTGGTTAACAGCTAAACACAAACTTTTTTACATATTGTTCGTATCACAAGGGGAAAAATTTACCCCATCATTCAAACAAGGATCAGAATATAAAAATGAAAATTGTATAATTTATTACAAAAGATAGTTTACATCTTCTCATATCACAGGGTTGCTTTATTGAAATTCCCAGCCTTGAGTTGGGGTCTTACCTACTGCTGGAATCCAGGCCTCATATATTGATGTAATTCCCCCTGTTGTTAAAATATATTCTGGGTCATATTTCTCAGCAATGAATGTGCTTTCTTACATTATTATCAGCCTATTATGCTAGAAAAGTTGTGCAGATTTCATCATTCTAACTCAGTACTGATTGTTAAGGCATCCAATAGACTAGAGTGTAAAAACAGACTATCCAAAAGCTAGCTAGATAATAAAGTCAGATCAAGTAGAACAGACAATGGGAGGCAAAATGCACTTATTCAATATAAGCATAACTAAAGGCAAATAAATAATTCAGGATATCAACAGCAGTGTAGAAAGGGATGAGCTTTTAAGCTCAATTTACAGTAGGGGTGGGCAGTCTAAAATCACCAGGTTTAAAAAGCAGATCAACAAACAGGAGAGTGGGTGGAAAACACAGCAGGGAATCACCGGCAGTGTTTTAGTTTATGTAGGTTTCAAATCTTTTCAAAGACAAAGGCCCAGAATTTCACTCAGTATTTAAGTATCACTCAAAAGACAATTTAACCAATGAAAAAAACATGTGAAATGTGCAGCCTAGATAATTTAAGTGTCCACCTCTCACACAGAACAAAAACACCAGGCCAAACAGAATAGAGCAGGTGTCAGAAAGCAGCTCTAAAAGGTCACAGACAAAAAAATATATAGGTTTTCTCACCCAGCAGGGAATCACCAGCAGTGCTTTAGTTTATGCAGGCTTCAAATCTTTTCAGACAAAAATGATCTGAAGCATACAACAAACAGCTGATAGTCACCAGATTGCTGTAGCTGTAACTGGGTGTTTACTGAATTAGTAAGGACTGCAACTTGATTCCTTAAAACTGAGAAACTTAATGTTTGAGGGGGATATTTACTAAATTAGACTATTCCCCACTCTCTGAGGTACAGCAATCTTAGAGTCACTAATACGGTTGCCACCCCTCCGTTTTTTTTCTGGACTATCCAGAAATCAAACTGATTCTCCAGTAGTCCGAAAACACTGTACAAACTTCGGTATTCTGTTTCAAAAAAGGAAACAGGCTATCGGAGTTTGTAAATTGGCTGATTTAAATCAGCCGAAAACAGGCAGCGGGAACTGAAAAAGAGGGCATTCCCCACCAAGTGATGTCACCGTGACATCACAAAATGGGCAGAATATGGGCGAGAGGGGGGGTGGGGTGAGCGGGTTTAATGGTGATGTGAGGAGTGTGGCTTTACTCTGGTTTTAAGCAAAAGAAACCAAAAACCTGCAATGCACTTGCCGTTTTAAAAATCTAGAGCAAATCCAGAAAAAAATACCAAGTTACGTCCAAACTGTTTAATAAAATTCCAGTATAACGTGAATAAAAATCAGATAGAGGCACAAAGCTTTCGGATTACTCCTTCTTCAGTGTGATACAACTATACTAAACACAGTACTATTTAAATTTAAAACTAATATCACATGAAAATCAGCAGCCAACCGGCATCATTATCAGATTAATTAAATCATTAGTGAGATATATGCATGCATTTTTAAAAGGACATTTACATAATAAATATATAGTATATAGTCTTATATTTAAACATGATTTTTTATCAATTTTTTTATAATTTTTAAGACATAACTGCATCTTTTTCAAAATGGGTTTAAGTGAAACATTATGTGAACTACTTGAAATAGTTTTAAATAACAATATGTTTATTTTTAATGAAGTTTTTTACCATCAAACAACTGGTGTTGCAATGGGCACACCCGTTGCAAACACCTAGGCCAACTTGACCCTAAATGAATGGGAGGAAAATTTTGTATATAATTGTCCTAATGAATTTAGATCTTATGTATTATTTTATAAGCGTTTTGTGGATGATGCTTTATGTATTGGGGGCACCCATGATTTGCTGAATTAGTTTTTCAACTATTTAAATGCTGCCACTACCTTTTTGAATTTTGAAATGACTAATTCAGTCAATGAAATACATTTTTTAGATATACATCTGAATGTTACAGATAATTCTATATCTACAAAGATCTACAAAAAAAATCCCACAGGAGCAAATATTTACATAATAAATGTATGCATCCCACTCACTTATTTTTCAGCGCCACGAGATGATTTGAATTATCTTATACCTATAGCAGATCAACTTAGGTATACTACTACTTTTAATAGATGTACATCAAAAATTAAGAAAATAATTGGTAATAATTGGGCTATTTTACAAGCCCTACCTGAATTATATAATATTATTTCATCTTATCCTAGATTTGCTTATAGAAATTCTAGCAACTTAAAAAGCAAGTTGTGTTATAAAGATATACGAATCAAAAAACAGAAGGGGATCGAATCAAGCAAAATGGGCACATTTCCATGTATGCATTGTTCTGTTTGCAAAGTTATCTGTAAAAATAATAAATTCACACATCCTATAACTATAAAATAATTTGTGTTCACATGTGCTGCTACCTGTAACACTAGCAATATTGTTTATTTAGCTACATGTGACAAGTGTTCCAAGTTTTTATGTTGGCAAATCCAGTAGAAAATTATGAGAGTGTATTATTGAACATAGGTCTGATACAAAAATAAATATTTTGACAAATGCTATTGCAAAGCACAATGTTGAATCTGGTAATACACATACTTTTTATTTTAGGGCTACTGACATATGTTATGCTAGTCAAAGAAGGGAAGACAGAAATAATGATTTAGAAACTAAATAATATAATTGGATTGTTAGGCTACAAGCTGATAGTAGCACAGGAATTAATTCTACTGTTTCACTTAAACCCATTTTAAAAAGATGCAGTTATGTCTTAAAAAATGATAAAAAATTAATAAAAAAGTATGTTTAAATATAAAACTATATACTATATATTTATTATGTAAATGTCCTTTAAAAAATGCATGTATATATCTCACTAGTGATTTAATTAATCTGATAATGATGCTGGTTGGCTGCTGATTTTCATGTGATGTTAGTTTTAAATTTAAATAGTACTGTGTTTAAGTATAGTTGTACCACACTGAAGAAGGAGTAATCCGAAAGCTGTGTCTCTCGGATTTTTATTCACATTATACTGGAATTTTATTAAACAGTTTGGACCTAACTTGGCCGTTTTTTTCTGTGTTTACTCTGGTTTTGGCCACAACAAAAGGTGGCAACCCTAGTCACTAAGTAGCACAGATGGGGAGGTGGAGCTCTCCATGTAAGAGGGTATGGGGTGACAAAGTTTCCCCTGCAAACATGCCTGAAAGGTTTAACAGTGAATGCTGGAATTCACTCTTTTTAATGTTTGAATTGCAGTTTATTTTTCAAGTGCTAGGGCTGGTACTAGCATGTCTCACAGTTCTGAGAGGGAGCCATTGTAATATGCTCTCAGGTGTACCATGAGTTCAACACAACTGATTTAGCGCATGGATCACATCTAGTGTGAAGAAAATGGCTACCTCCATCAGCAATACCTGATAACTAAAATTCAGAAGAAAATCTAGTTTTAACCACATAACACTTCTGCCCTTCCATCTGCATTTGCTTAGAATGCAGTGCTACTTCTGTAGAATGTGTTCTCACTGCCAAATGGGTGCCATGCTTAGAGTGAGATTTAATCCATAATGTGCACAGAAAAAAAACAATACCTGAACTTGATTGTTTGTCGAATTTGGTTATATAGGGAAGTGACTTTTCAAAAATGCGCATTCATATTCCAATACTAATACTGCTACAATCTGCTCAATAATTTAACAATGCTTTGTATACATAGATTCTGCACATATTCATTCATTGCTGAATAGGTTATTCCCAGTAAGTCAGTAGCCTCTTTCTCAGCAGAGACCTGAGGTAGTACTTATAGTGTAAATTTGGACATGGCATCAAGGAGTGTCCTCTACTCGTCACTGTTGTGTGTGGGACTCATTTTGGAGGAGCACTTCCTGTTTCCATTCCAGGTGCAGAGATGGCCCACAGAAACAGGGAGGCAGATGGAGGAGAAGGAGGTGATAGAACGGTGAAAGAAAGAAAATAATTTGACTGGAGTGTGAAGCAGGATTCTGAGGAAATGTTTCAAAGAAACCTGTTTGATGGATATGAGTCAGCAAATGATGGATATATAATTACAACACTCCAGTCAGGAGGATTGCAGGATGAGTTAGTTAAAGAAAGCGTGCTGAGTGAGCCAGAAAATGAAGGAGAGGTTTCCTGGGGGACATTATGGAGAAAATACAAAAGGAGGATGCAGAGGCCAAACCTGAAGAACAGCGATGAGGTGGACAAGAAAACACATGCGGAGGAAGTAAAAAAATGGCAAAAGTAAAGTAGCAGAAAACAATGCAGAAGAAAATGAAAAACAGAAGTACATGGTAAGGATTCAAAGTAAAGAAGGCAAAGTAATGAACAGCTTGAAGTGTGGGACAATTTAATAGCTCCTTTGGGTGTAAAAGGACATGAGGTAAGACCATTTATTCTACTTAACAAAGAGACATTTTGTGACACTATATTTGAGACTGTTTTTTTTAAAAGCAATTTTTCTTGGAGAATATGAAAAAAAGAAAGACAATTATTCCTGGAATCTTTAGGTAATAAAAGCATTTAATAGGGAATCAATAAAGAAGATTCATATACAATTTTGAACAGTGGTAGACAAAGAGACTTTGAAAGGACATTTGAAAGCTTTATGTAAAGAAGTACTGGATATTGCAAAAGTTTATGACAAAAGGGTTTTATAGACTGGTGGCTGGGATTGTAATATTGTGTTAAAAACAGAAAGAAAAGAACTATACACATACCAAGCATGATAAATGTGGAGGGGAACAGGGGTGTTGTAAAATACTGGGGACAACCTAAAATGTGTTTTTGTTGTTGTTGTTTTTGTGGAAAAGAAGGACATTTGATAAGTAACTGTGACAAAAGAAAATGTTACATTTGTGGGGAAGTGGGATATAATGCAAAAAATATGAAATGAAATGTGATAAATGTAAAAAAATTGAACATTTATGGATGGACTGCAAAAATAAAAATAACAGTAAGAATAAAAAAAATAAAGAGAATAAAATAATCAAAGAGAAGAAATTTTAGAAGTACTAGAAACAAAAGTAAAAGTAGATGAGGAAAAATAATAAAGCGAACATATAAGAAGATTTTACAATAAGTAATGAAGAAGACATAATCTGGGAAGCAGTAAAAGGGGAAAATTATATTGGTAAAAGACAGAAAAAGTGAAATGAAAAGTAGCAGGACACTGCTGCTTAACAATAAAACTTTTAATAAAAAACCTTAAAAACACTATAATTAGGTACACAAAGTAAGCGCTTTCGGGTTACATCCTTCATCAGACATCAAACATTTGGCACACATTGTTTTTTAAAAAATGAACAACCAATGAAAATCTTCAGAATTAGTGATGCACACGCCTACTCAAAAGTGTGGGCTTTAAAGGAATAACATCATTGAGGCCAGGGGGTATATGTGCCATTAAATCTATAATCCATTTGGTTTCAGCCAGGGCTGCCTGTAATTTGATGTCCCCCCCCCTTTTGCTCAATCTAACATTAACAATAACTCTGAACAAAAAACTGTGTGAGGGATGTTCATGTACATGCCTATATAGTGCATTGCTAACATCCCCATTCCTTATACTACCAAGGTGTTGCAGAATTCTTACCTTAAACATATTGGTTGTCATCCCTACATAGAAGCTTAAACATTTCGTGCACTCGGCCAAATAAACCACATTTGGAGTCCTACATGTAGCCCTACCTTTAAAAACAATATTTTTGCCCGTTGCTCGATGTAAGAAATTGACTTCCTTATTGATATGGCTGCACGCTTTACACATACCACAAGGGAGTGTCCCTGCTGTATTCTTAAAGGGCCTTTCCATTTGCAAACTTTTCTCTTTACATAGAAGGTCACTTAAATTTCTGTTCCTTCTATATTGGAAACATGGTCTATTATCTATAAGCCCCTTAAGATTCATATCACTGGTGAGAATATTCCAATTATTTTTTATGATATTACAAATATCACCAATATTGCTGCCATATGTAAACATCACCCTAGTACCTCTCTCTCTCTTGAGCTATCCTGTCCATTCCCAATAGATGTCAGATCTTGATTTCTATTAAGCCAAGGTTTATATTTTGTCTGCCTATATACTTTACTCCCATCTATAGCATTCCTAACCAAGTTCTTCCCATAACCTCTCTATTCAAAATATCCTGTAAGATTACCTAATTCTTGTTCAAATTGTGTATCATCTGTATTGATTCTTGAGGCCCGACTCACTTGTCCTTTGACAATATTGGGAAATAGATGGCGAGGATGCATGCTATCATAGGATAGCAAAGTATTTTTCCAGCAATCTTTTTTATACAGGCTAGATGAAAAACCTTCATGTGTCTGAGTTACCCTGACATCTAGAAATTCAATACTATTGTAAGATGTTTTAGCTGTGAATTTAAGAAATGTAGTGGTGGTGTGTAAATGGGACAGAAATCTATCAAACGAATCATGGTCTCCGTTCCAAAGAATAAAGATATCATCTACAAACCGTGCATACATAAGTATATGGGTCATCCAATTTCCATCATTCAATATATTAGCAGTTTCCCATTTAGAAAGGACCAAGTTTGCATAGGTATTGGCACAGGGGGTGCCCATGGCAACCCCCTGTGCTTGCCTATACAAGAATTAGGTAATCTTTACATATGGCAGCAATATTGGTGATATTTGTAATATCATAAAAAATAATTGGAATATTCTCACCAGTGATATGAATCTTAAGGGGCTTATAGATAATAGACCATGTTTCCAATATAGAAGGAACAGAAATTTAAGTGACCTTTTATGTAAAGAGAAAAGTTTGCAAATGGAAAGGCCCTTTAAGAATACAGCAGGGACACTCCCTTGTGGTATGTGTAAAGCGTGCAGCCATATCAATAAGGAAGTCAATTTCTTACATTGAGCAACGGGCAAAAATATTGTTTTTAAAGGTAGGGCTACATGTAGGACTCCAAATGTGGTTTATTTGGCCGAGTGCACGAAATGTTTAAGCTTCTATGTAGGGATGACAATCAATATGTTTAAGGTAAGAATTCTGCAACACCTTGGTAGTATAAGGAATGGGGATGTTAGCAATGCACTATATAGGCATGTACATGAACATCCCTCACACAGTTTTTTGTTCAGAGTTATTGTTAATGTTAGATTGAGCAAAAGGGGGGGGGGACATCACATTACAGACAGCCCTGGCTGAAACCAAATGGATTATAGATTTAATGGCACATATACCCCCTGGCCTCAATGATGTTATTCCTTTAAAGCCCACACTTTTGAGTAGGCGTGTGCATCATTAATTCTGAAGATTTTTATTGGTTGTTCATTTTTTAAAAACAATGTGTGCCAAATGTTTGATGTCTGATGAAGGGTGTAACCCGAAAGCGCTTACTTTGTGTACCTAATTATGGTGTTTCTAAGGTTTTTTATTAAAAGTTTTATTGTTAAGCAGCAGTGTCCTGCTATTTTTTATTTCACTTTGATACTTTGTTGGAGTAAGCAGGACTTTAGCACGGCTGGAAGAATTTGTTTTGTGCTAAAAGACAGAAAAAGAAAGTTAAAAGAGATAAGTACAAAAAAAAGAAAGGAAATGGATGAAAAAGAATATATATATACAATTAAAGATTGAGGCTTGGTTATAATGGTTAAGGTTTGACTCACAGACACAAGGTGCAGTATTTGATTCTCACCTTTGGAAAGGAAATGGGTTAGACTTAGAATGGCCCATTAAGAAAGCTAGCCTAGTAATTAGCTATGAATTTATGAAGCCACGAATCAAAGGAAAGTGGAAATGAAAATTTTATAGTGTTTTCTTTAAATGTGAATAGTATCAATACAGTAAGAAGAACAGGAATTTTGGAGTGGTGTAATACATGTGATATAGATGTAATTATATTAGAAGACAGGACTTTTAACAAATGAACAAAGTAAGAAGCTGAGATCCCTTATAAGATCCTCCAAAGCTAGCTATGAAAATAAAATTTCCACTAATTCCAAGAACAACCACAAAGCATTCTATAGCTATGTCAAGAATCTCAATGGCAACACTTATATCTGCTCTGAGTTACAGCAAAAAGGCACGAAAATTACAGAAACAACTGATATTGCCATCATCCTGGCAGATAGGTTCAGTGCTAACTTTACTCCCCCCTCACCCCCTAAAGGGCCCATATCTATAAAGGAAGAAAGCAGAGCCCCTGAAATCACAACTACGCAGGTGAAAGCTGCAATCTCTAAAGCCAAAAACGCAGCATCCATGGGACCGGACAACATCCCAGGCTGCATTTTACACGAACTTCAGAATGAACTGGCTCCTCACTTAAGCACCATGTTCAATAATAGCCTCACATCAGGCTTTGTGCCCACTGAATGGTGCACAGCAACAGTTATCCCACTCTACAAAGGGGGAGCCACCACTGATCCCGGGAACTATAGATCTATTAGCCTGATGAGCCTGGTCTGCAAGGCCATGGAATGTATCATCATTGAACTCATAAACAAAAACATTGGTAACCTCCAAACTCTGGATCCCACCCAGTTGGGTTTGTGAAAGGCAGATCATGCCTCCTGAACCTGATCAACTTCTTTGAGGCAGTCACCAAAGCCGTAGATGAGGGTAAGGTGGTTCACACAGCCTATCTTGACCTCGCCAAGGCTTTCAACACCATCCCCCATTCTGGAATTATAGCTAAACTCAATAAACTAGGCATAAATCCCTACATCACAAGATGGGTTGCCAACTGGCTCACTGACAGAACCCACACTGTAAAAGTTGCAGACTCCAAATCTGACCTCAAACCAGTGACAAGTGGAGTACGACAGGGTTCCGTCCTAGGACCTCTCCTGTTTGGTATCTACTTCTCTGAAGTACAGGCTAACACACAAGACCTCTGGCTAATGAAGTTCGCAGATGACTGCAAACTAGGAGCCATAGTCAAGTCCCCAAATGATGTGAACATCCTACAGAAGGGCCTCTCTGAGACAGATGCCTGGTGTCAGAGCCATGGCCTCAAGCTCAATGCCAAAAAGTGCAGTGTCATCCCCTTTGGTAAAAACTCTGTACCCATGAACTACCACATAGGCAACAATCTACTTAACACCAAATGCGTGATAAGAGACCTTGGGACCCAAGTGGACAGTAGTCTCTCCTTTGATAGTCACATCGCCACAGTAGTCAGGAAGTCCTTCTACGTGGCACACCTCATCATAAAAGGGTTCTCATCCAGGAAAAAAAGAGGCCATCATTCCCCTCTACTCGACACTCATTAGACCCATTATAGAGTACAACGCTCCTTTTGGAATGTACCTCACAAGACATCTGCAGGAGCTGGAAAGGCCACAGAAGTACCTTACAAAGAGGATTACTGGACTCAAACAAATGCCCTACACTGACCGTCTCAAAAAACTCCAGCTTTACTCCGTAGCATATCGCCTACTCCGAGGTGATCTCTGCCTAACATATAAAGCTGTGTCAAACCCAGAGCTGTTGGACATGCTACACCTAAAGAAATCCCAATCCCTCCAAGCTACACGCTCTAGGGACCTAAACCTCGTCACCACAATAAAGAGGACATGCTGGAGAGATAGATTCCTATCCCAGAGACTTCCCATATTCTGGACCAGGCTACCCATCTATGTCAAGCAAAGTTCTTCATTAGCACTCTTCAAGAAAAATCTTGATGAGTGGATGGGAAATAGGAAATACACCCCGGGGATCACTTCTGTGTCTCTGCTCGACAGTGGCACAGGAAAATAACTTTCTTGGGTGGCATAAGCCAGGGAACCTTGTTGGCTAGGCTTACGTAGGCCCTTGGGCTGAAACTCTAATACCTACCTATGAACCTATGATTACAAACAAACTCTGGGGAGGAAAGCTAATCTGGAATTTGAGAGAGATGTTCTGGAATAGCTGTATTCTGTAGAAATACAGTGACGATATTAGATGCAGCTTTAGCAGAAATGGGAAGATTTACCATTGTAGCTTTAAAATGGAAAGAACAAGTATAACAGTATATGCTTATATTAACTATAAAGAAAAGAAAAACTTACTTCATCAGGTTTTAGATTATGTAGTGATAAATATGAATATTATAATAATAAAAGACTTTAACTGTGATTTAAGAGTCAAGCATAAAAAGAAAGGAAATGATATAAAAATGTTATAAGTTATAAGATGTGGTAGGTATAACTTTCTGACAAAAACTGATGGACTTACAAAGGGGTATGTATAGAACTGAAGTAGATTATTTTGTAGTATTAGAAGGTATATGAGAAAATGAGGTATTTGAAACAGAATTTTCTGATCATCTTGCAATATGGCTAGATATAAAAGAAAATAAGGAATATGTATAAAATAGGCAAAGGAATAAAAGGACAAATGAAAAATCATGAAATGAAGAAGGAAAGAGATTATTAGTAATACAGTTATGGAAAAACATATTATTGTGAGAACATTTTATAAAAATTAGTCTAAATGGATGATATTTAAATAAAATATAAAAAAATGTTTTTACAGTGGAAATATGATGTGAGAAAAGTAGAGACAGAAAAATATAAAAGAACATATAACGATGCATTGGAAGATTTAGAAAATGATGATAGAAAGTACTTTGACAAAGAAAAATAATTATATGAAAGGAATCAAGAAAAAATACAAGAATCGTTACATAAGCAAACATATTTTATACAAGGAAAAAGAGAAGTATTGAGTCACTTAACCAGATAAGGAATATGGTATTGTAATAAGAGAAATAAAAAAAATGTAAAAGGAGAAATAAAAAGAACTCAGGGAAAGATTATGAATAGTGTACTACAATATGTACAAAAAATGTTTAAAGAAAAAAAAGTAGTGAAAAAAAATGGAAAGCAAAAAAAGTTAACAGAAAAAGAAAAGGAAAATTGGAAAATGAGATTTCTTTGAGCTAGAGAAAGTATTAAGACAAGTAAATATATAATCGACTGCAGGCCCTGATGGAACAGTGTATGAAATATATAAAAATGTAAGGCATTTGCAAAAAAAGCATTTTAAAAATTTTGAATGCATAGTTAAACGACAATTTTATTTATAAAAAAATATGTAGTGGAACACTTAAATTCACATGGAAGTAGGAAGATAGAAGAGAATTAAAAATGGAGACTGATAGTATTGAATAATAATAAGATCTCTATGAAAATAAAACAAAAGAGATTTGAAACTAAAACGGAGAATATTATGGAATACAGCACATATAGTATAAAGGGGAAGAGTTGTCAAGAATTATTAATGACAGAAAAATGGATGACATTATGAGCAGAAAAGAAGAAGCAAAAATCATGATAGGAGACCTTAATAAGGCATCTGACACAACCAGACACAAAATCCTATGGGTAATAATGAAATAATATAATATAAGTGAGACAGGAAATTGTGTATGACAGTGTATAATAATGATAATAAAGTAAAAATACTTGTAAATGGCTGGTTAAGCAAAGAGGTACATATGAAGAGTGGTGTAACACAGTGATGTCCAATGACTTGTATACTCTTTGCATTATTTAAAAATGTGTTAGTATGTGAAATAAGTAACAAAATGAAGGAGGCAGGGTATATAATACCTGAAGGGTTAAGAATTCCAGTTCTGTTACCATATGTAGATAACATTATAATAATTGCAAAACACAAAATATGGATAAAAAAGTAATAATTTGCACACATGAGTCTCTAGAGGTGATGGCTTTAAATAAAGAGAAAAATAAAGGTTTAGATGATGTAGTAAAGATCAGGGGCATATATTTTACAATGAATTAAATTTCTGTGTTAGGTATAAAACTTTGGAATAAAGATGTAAGTAGAATTCAATGGGAAAAAACAAGAGAAGAAATAAAGCAAATGTCTTTTCTGGAGAACATATAAATTATCATTCAGAAAAAAAGGCTTATCTGATAAATGGGAAAAAATAGCATTCTTAGCAGATGTATTTATGTTGTCAACAGTATTTGAAAAGGAATTAGTGCAGATATTTTTTTTATTTATATGGGGTTCTAGATTAAACCGAGTAAAACGAAGAGTTTTGTACATAAATAAAGAAGGAGGAGGTTTAGGGTTAATCAATCCAGTGTTATATTCTTTTTCATTAAATTTGTACAAAGTGCTAAAGTGGATAAATGATTTAAAAATGAGAGAATAGTAGTGCAACTATATAAGAATAATAAATTTGAGGGTATAGTAAAAAAAGAGTAAAAGAGAACAAGAGTGTATAAATAAAAAAAAATCACCAAGACAATATTTTTGTGGAAAATAAAAATTGATGATATACAAAAATACAGAAAAGTAAGGTATAAGATTCTAATGATAAAATATTATTATGTAAAACCATTTGAAAATCTAACAGATAAAAAATAAAGCTATAAAAATAAGAAGCAAATGGTGTAATAAAGTAGAATGTCAAGATTTTTTTGTGGAGACTAGCAATAGATAAATTGCCAGTAAAAGGAAATATGCCATATAAAAAAAGTGATAGGATGTGTTTACATTGTTAAGAAGAAAAAACTATGGAAAATGTGTTTTTGAAATGTAAGGGGGTAAAAAAGCTATGGGGAAAACTATGTAAAGTATGGACAGTGCAGTGGTGCAGTCAGAGCATTGTCGCCTCACAGCAAGAGGATCTCCAGTTCAATTTTCGACTGGACTACCTTCTATGCGGAGTCTGCATGTCCTCCATGTATTCATGTGGGTTTTCTCCAGGTGCTCTGGTTTCCTCCCACATTTCAAAAAACATGCAGCTGGAGCATTTCTCTCCAGGCCTCTGCTGAAATTTGGCTTTGCTCCAAGTCGACTTCCACAGGAAACAAATATTAAATAAATAATAAGGAAGACTTTTTTTAAGATATAAAAGAAGGGGCTAAAATAAACATGATAATGATTAAATATGGATGCTATAACAACAGAAGTAAAGAATATGTTAAAAGAATAGATAAAAAGTTATTTTATTTTATATGGGTTATGGAATGACATAAATGAAATTATGTTTAATGGTAAATGGATTTTAGCAACAATATTAAGTAAAATCAGATGGTGGTTATGGAAAACGGAGTAGGGATCTAATAGGGATGAAAGTTAAGCATGACTGTAAAGGAAATTGTAAATATTTGTAAATAGAGTTGTATATTTATATATTTGTACATATGTAAACATTTGTAAGTATGTAAATATGTTTTAATTAAGCGTTATTTTTTGGAGACGGGTTACCCCATTGAATTTTTAACTAAGATAGCAAGTGAGGTAACAGGTTCATGGGGTACCTGATTTCAACCTTTATTAGTTGGTGAATTAGATCTCAGGGTTGGTCAACAAGATCCCATGGCACACTGTGATGAGGAAGTATCACCCAGTGTTAAATATACACATGCTATGGTTGTTACTTTTAACAACCAAGCAAAGGCTGTTAAAGAAATTGTAAACAAGAACTGGGACATATTTAAGGGGGACGAGTGTATATACAATGCACTAGGCCCCACTCCTTTTTTGTGTATAAGATGGGACATAATTTTAAACATCGTTTTGAGCAACAAGTTAACATTCCACGTGTCTTCAGTGATAGTAAAAAAGGCACTAAAAAGTGTGGTGTTTATCATCAATGTCCGTTCATTTTGGAAGAGACAGTATTATCAATTGGCCATCCCCTGTGAACATCACATTGAGATATGGTAATTGTTGTACTACGGGGGTTGTTTACATTGCAGTTTGTCAAACATGTCATAGTTATTACAGTGGTAACACGGAGTGGATTTAGAAAACGAATGTATGAGCACATTTACAATATTAGAAGGGGCAACCCAAGTAATGCTTTATGTAGACACACACAGTGGTGTTAAGGTTTTAACAAGTTTTCATTTGGGATTGTGGAAACTGTCCTCCAAGATATCAGGGAGCTGATTAGGCTACTACTTTGGATAAGAGAGAATTATATTGGCAGCTTAGATTGAATGCTGCCTATGGTAAAGGTCTTAATGCCCACATCTCCACTGTACCAATTCTGAAACATAAAGCTGCTCGACTTAACTTTATAAATTGTTTGTAGTTTTTTAATATGTTGAAGTATTATTATATATTTTTTTATTTTTGTTGTTTTAATAGTGTATAACATAAAAGTATGAGTGGTATGATTTTTTTATTTTAAATTTTATTGCTGGATAATTGATCAGATGACTAGTGTACAGCATCAAGTGTTGATAAATACACAAAATTTATTGGTTTAGATGGTTCTAAAGAAGTCCATTTTAAATAAGGACGAAAGCACTCACCTGTATCATTTTGTTTTATAACTGATTTGCATAATTTTTTTTTTATTCAGTTGCCTCTAGTTATTTTGAGATTATAGTGATTTATACAGCGAGGAGTGTATTATGCATTAAGTTTCTACCATTGTGTTTTTTTTTACCGTCTGGCAAATGACACTGTGAGCTTTATATTTATTCTTATTTTTGTATATAAATAAAGGGCCACTACTTTTTTTAATAGGTGTCATGGGATCATTTATATCCACCTGAGCTACCACCAAATCAAGAAGACGGGACCTCCGTTTTAACGTGTCATTCAAAGGACAAAACATTCAGGAGTGCAGCACCCCCATTATGCTGCACATCATTAAATGTAACACTATAAAATAGGTATGAAGCTATGGTGTTGCTGCACAGCTGCCAGTAGTGTTCCTAAATCTTTACTGCAAAATAACAACAATCTGAACACGGGAAATACAGATCTCATTACCTGCTAGTACTGTCTGGCATAACTCTGCTGTACTGACTCCATGTTTTTTAACACATTAGCAGCTACTTCATGAGACAGCTTACTGAAGAGTTTAAACCAGTCTGCTGCTACAGAGCTCCAGACTGTCTCTAAGCAGAAAGAGTGAGTTCAGCTCTCTCCTCCCAAACCCATATACCAGAGAGAAAACAACTCATAGATGAATTTTTATCATGCCAGTTCCTCAGTATTTTTTGTAGTGTCCCCTACTAATACAGGAAAACTCTACTGCTTTTACCTGAATGATTAACTGCACGACGACCATCTCAATGAATTGTGGAGGGTTGTTGCACTGTTTCCACTGTCTCTGAAAGCAGCAATATCTAAGAAATAACTATAGCATTACTGCTGCTGTTCATTTTTCTCTTTATAACAGGCAGCCAGCATACACGCTTACTGTCAAACTGCTGTGAAGAATATTATTATAACAGCTGCATGAGAAATAAACAGGTCAGCTTTGAGGTCTGACTGAGCAAAATGATATAATGCATTAGACAATTGAGCTAATATACAATGTATTCCAAAGTCAATGAACAGCAACAATAGCTAATACTGCAGTACCTCCTTTAGTCAACAACAATACTGAGCACTCATAGTGACTTCCCAAATATCTGTCATCACAAAGCAAAGTGATTTGTATATTAACAGCTCTGTCATAAGCATTACAAAGTTCTAATAAAAATGTCCCAACATCCCAATTCAACACTTCAGAATGCTATGACATCTTTTAAAGTGTTGGTACACAAAATACCATGGCAGTAATTTGAGTAGTAGGAGGACATGCTTGTCATGGTAATAAAGCATAGTTCATAGCAATGGACAACTTTTTCAGTCAATGTCCAGAGGGTCTGTCAACCACTAAACCTTGTCAGAGGAGACAACAACCTACACAGTCAGCAGCACTGTTAGTTCCTTTATTTCCCTGACAGTTGGAAATTCAGAATGTTTTTTTAAGGAAATCTGATTTGGCTAAGTGCTTTTTTAAACACCCTTATTGAATTATCCCTTGTGACATGGACACATTTACAGCTATATAAAAGTAATCAAACTGTATTAACAAGTTAAAATTAACAAACATTATGCTTCATATATATTGCTATACAGCATATAACCTCAGCAACATTACATAAATTATTCAATTTATGCCCCTTTTTTTAAACAAGAAAAATATTTATTAAACCATCACTTCCGACATAAGCAATCATATATATATATATATATATATATATATAAATGAAAACAAACCACAACAAAATCCTAGTTGCAAGCATTTTACATCACAAACCATACTGACACACTCCCAGTTGCAAACATTATTTTCAGTCCTGCCTTCTTTTAAACCTCATTCCTCTCCCATATGCATTGTCCCAACAATTCCCATTTTTTCCCTATGTAGCTTGCTCCTACCTTTTTCTAATGATTTCAATTCCAGTTTTATTTCTGTTACTATATTCACTGCTTCCAATATAGTTGGTTTTGATTTTGATTTCCATTTTCTAGTTTCATAGTTTCATAGTTTAGTACCAGGCTATCTGCCCTGGGGCATTTGTAAGCCTAGCCATAGTGATGTGGCTTTTGCCACTCCATGAAATGGTACAAAAATGCACAGAATAGATTTAGAATGCTGTGCCTCTGTCTAGTAGTGACACAGTGAAGCTCCCCTTATATAATAGAATTAGTTTACTGTGCCCCTGTCGAGTAGTGACACAGATGTGACCCCTGGGGTAAACTTACGATCTCCCATCCACTCATCAAGATTTCTCTTGAAGAGAGTCAGTGAAGGGCTCTGCCTAACATGAACTGGGATCTTGTTCCAAACCATGGGAAGCCTCTGGGTTATGAATCTATCCCTCCAGCATGCCCTATTCATACTTGTGACGAGGTTTAAGTCTTTAGCTCTCGTGGTTCTGATGGATTTGGATTTTTTGAGGTGGAGCATGTCCATCAGTTCCTGATTGGACACGGCCTTGTACGTCAGGCAGAGATCACCTCTGAGCAGGCGGTATGCTACTGAATAGAGCTGGAGTTTCTTTAGTCTGGCAGAATAAGACATATGTTGGAGACCCTTGATCTTCTTGGTGAGGTACTTTTGTGGTCTCTCCAGCTGTTGCAAATGCCGGGTGAGGTAAATACCAAATGGGGCATTGTACTCAATCATGGGTCTGATGAGGGAGGAGTATAGGGGTACAACATCCTTGGATCTGGATGTGAATCCCTTCATGATAAGGTGTGCAAGGTAGAATGTTTTTCTAACCACTTTGGCAACGTGGGTGTCAAATGAGAAGTCGCTGTCTAGGTCTCTGATTACTTTTTCCGTACTCAGTGGGTTGCTGTCTATGTGATAACTTGTGGGTACTTTGTTTTTCCCAAAGGGGATGACTATACATTTTTTGGCATTTAGTTTAAGGCCATGACTCCAGCACCAGTTGTCCATTTCTGTGAGGCCTTTTTGTAGGATGTATGTGTCCGCTGGTGTATCGACTATGGTGCCTAGTTTGCAGTCATCTGCGAACTTTGTCAGCCACAACCCTCCCATGTTTGCTTTAACATCTGAGAAATAAATGCCGAACAAGAGGGGTCCCAGGACAGATCCCTGTGGGACACCACTTGTGATTGGCTTTGAGTCTGACATTGCTCCAGTGATTTTAACTTTATGGGTTCTGTCCTTTAGCCAGTTTGCAACCCATCTAGTGACATAAGGGTTTACGTTTAAGCTGTTGAGCTTATCTATGATGCCTGAGTGGGGTATTGTGTTGAAGGCCTTAGCCAAGTCCAGGTAGGCTGTATGGACTGCTTTGCCCTCATCAATGTCTCTCGTGACTGTTTCGAAAAAGTCAACCAGGTTCAAAAGGCAGGATCTGCCCTTTACAAAGCCGAACTGGGTGGGGTCAAGTGTCTGTAGGTCCCCAATGTCTCTCTTTATGAGTTCCATAATGATTCTTTCCATAGCTTTGCAGACCAGGCTGGTTAAGCTTATGGGGCGGTAGTTCCCAGGGTCTGTAGAGGTACCTCCTTTGTGGAGTGGGACCACTGTTGCTGTACGCCAGTGTTCAGGTACATATCCTGTAGTAAGGCTAAGGTTAAATAGCATTTTTATATGAGTGTTTAGCTCCTCTTGGAGTTCACGTAGCACGCAACCCAGGATACCGTCAGGTCCCATTGATGCTGTGTTTTTAGCTTTGCTGAGGGTGGCTCTCACTTGGACATCTGAGATGACAGGGAGATTACATTCAGCTGGGATAAGTATTTCTTCTTTTGGGGGTGAGGGAGGGGAGAAATTTGCACTGAACCTGTCAGCCAGAATGTTGGCAATATCTGTGGGTTCAATGTATTTTTGTTGTTGTGAACTAACTCTGAGCATATCTGAGGGTTAGGTTTCTAACATAGCTGAAGAAGGCTTTGTGGTTATCTTTATTGTCCTTAGCAATTTTTCTCTCAAAGTTGGCCTTGGATGTTTTATGAGAGAATGTAGTTTTCTGCTAGTGTTGATCAGAGATGTCTTCCCTTTATGGGATTTTGCTCTGTCGTGCAGTAGCTTCCTTCTTTGTTATACAATTTGTTAATGGCTGAGGTCCACCAGACAGGACGCTTGCCTTTGGTGGAGAGGGACTTGGATTTATTTGGGATTGCATGATCCATGCATTCTTGGAGATGTCCATAGAAAGCATTTGTGAAGGATTCAGCATTGTGGGATGTGGTATCCACTGGCCCAGTGGGCTTAAAGGATACCATCTCAGTCTTAAGAAGAGTGAAGTCTGCTTTTGAGAAGTTTTTCACTGTGGTCTTTTGTGCTGGGGTGGAGGTGGGATATGTATATCCAGGGGGATTAGTTTGTGGTCAGATCTCACTAGTGAGGGGTATACCTCCGGTGTGGAGCATTTTGTCCCCATGTTTGTGATGATCAGGTCTAGTATATTATCTCCCCTAGTGGGAAAGGTGACTAGTTGTTCCAGTGCATTTGAATTTATGAATTCCAGGAACCTTTGGGCTAGGATGTTAGGGCTAGAATAATGTACCCAATCTATGTTAGGGTAGTTGAAGTCTCCCAGTATGATGGTAATTGCTTTTTTGGCAGTCACCATAATTAGAGACAGCAAGGCCTTACCCTGTCCAAGGCAATTCTGATTCTGTATCATAGCTCAGAGAAATCATCTCCCTCTTTACACCAATCTGCCCACCCAGCATCCCGCAGGGAATCCTTCAAGTCCACCATCTCCCTGCACTCCCAGAAAATATGTTCCCAATTACCTCTTTCTTCTCTGTCACACCTCCAATATTTGATATCTACCTGAGAACAAATTCTTTGGAGTCTACTTGGAGTATAAAAATATCTATGTAAACATTTCCAAGCAAAAAATTCTAAATTTTCTAGATTTTGGTGCATATTTATGAGACATACATACATCTTCCCACTGTTTCTTTGTGAATTGCTTATCCAATCTATCTTTCCAATCCTTTCTAACCTCCTCTGATTGATTATTATAGTTATCTTGCAATATTTAATATGCTCTACTAATTATTCCTTTTTTAATGACATCTTCTGTTCTAGGTTCTACTAAAAACTCTACCAGTGCTGGTCTTTTGTTTAGGACCCCCCCCCCCATTTCTTTCTCTTTGCCTATACTCTGATATCAATCCTTGATAAGGAAGGCAATCTCTAACCTGCAGTCCAGCTAAATTCTTGGCATCTTCCCATTCTATCATCTTTCCCTCTCTAGTTATTTGCTCACAATACCTTGATTCATTTGCTAGTTTTCTCCAATAAATTCCAGCCCCCTCTTGCCGATTGTCTATATCCCTAATTGCAGTTGGGATGTTGGGAGGGTGGCCTAATGGTTAAAGGAAAACAACAGGATATTAAAGCAGATTCCCCAACCTGCTGACTCTTCCAGTCCCTGTTCTTTGATAAAGCTTAAAAAAATCACCCTTGCAGCTTTAAAAAATAACCCACTCAACTGTTTTCCCTGTTCTGCTTCCTAGCTTTCTATACTGTTTTTGTTTCACTTTGCAAACCAACTTGAAAAACCTGTAGCTGGCTCTGAAATTATGATGTCACATCTGCCATCTGCTCTTGCTCTAGCTATCGGGATGTTTCCTCCCCCAAAGTGATGTAATCCCTGCCTGATTTGCATGCTGTATAGAAGAGCCAGTGTTCCTCCCACATTGTGATGTCAGACCTGCCTTAGCCAGCCCACTCAACCTAATAAAATCCATGTGGTGTGTGGAACTCCTTTTCATTGTACGTGTATCCTGTCAACTGCATTTGTTTAAGGGACTACTGAAAAGTTTGGATTGCCTCCATTTTCGTCTGCATTTTTTGCTTCATTGGTAAGATAAGTCTTCCTAGTGAATTAAAAATGTAATTCTACACACAGCCCCTGTTTGAATGCACTTCTAGCCCTATTTAGTGCTGCCTGATATAGTTTATGACTCTCTTCTGAACAGGAATACTCTCTTCCTCCCTATGAGGATTCTGCTGCTGAAGGATCTATCCCTTCAGCCTCTCCTCCTGAGGATTATTCTTTTGGGGAAACCCTGCATACCACGAGGGAGCACTTACACTGGGAGAACCAAGACTACTCAGAATCTAAGAAAAGGCTCAGAGACTTTGCTTTACTACCTCAGCACATGCCTCTTGCTATCCCCCCTGTTTTAGACATCGTAGATGATGTATTTTCAGAGTCCGATCTGTCTCCTGACTCTTTACCCCTGCACCTGTTAAGCCAGACAGATACTACAGGGTTCCAGATTCACATAAATTTCTTTATAAAAACCCTGCTGCTGACCCAGAAACTATTTCTCAGGGTCCCAAAGGGGTCAAGGCTTCCACTGCAAAAAACCTTATCCCCTCTGATAGAGATTCAAGGGCACTGGACAGATGGGGGAAAAAGGTTTACACTTCTGCTACCTTGGCTGAGAGGGCTTTAAATTGTCAATTTCATATGCTTAAATATTTTATTTTTTTTATTTATTATTTTACATTTGTTGACCGGGCTAGTCTATCTGGATATATGTCCGTTTTCAGTAGAGGCCCAGGGAGAAAAGCTCCAGTAATTATTACAAGGTTTAAGAAGGCATTACAATAGAAGTTATAACAAATATAATGGTAAGAGCAAACCAAATAGTATTTTTTTTTTTTTTTTTTAGGAAATTGCAAATTACAATCTTAAAACCAAAAAATACATAAACTACAACCTACGTGATGTGCATATCACAATAATCATTACAATACAAAGAATCTAAACATAAATTTTATAAGAAGAATGCTAACGTGTAATGAGAGGTAAAGAAAAGCTGAAAGGGATGTAGGGAGAAAAAATAGGGAAGAAGAAAAGTAAAGAAAAGAAAACAGAGTGAGTCTAGTTAGTACAAGGACATAGCCATTTTTATTGAGGTACATTTAGAAGCATTTAAAAAGTGGGAGAGAAGTCTGGGATGAGATATCCGAGGGTTGTTTATTCCATATTTTCCAACAAAGTTGGAGAACAGGCAGTCCCCATGTTGAGTTATAGGGTATAGTAGGGAAAAAATAGGAAAGAAGACAAGAAAAGAAACAGAGTTAGTCTGGGTTACTACAGGGGCATAGCCATTTTTTATTGAGATACAGTTTTAGATTCCTTTTAAAAAGTGGGAGAGAAGTCAGAGATGAGAAATATCAGCAATACTTAATGTCACTGCTTAAAGTGGGAGAGAAGTCAGAGATGAGAAATATCAGCAATACTTAATGTCACTGCTTAAACAGAAAATATTAACAAATTCTGAATGTGCAGAAAACAAGGAAATGCAGGATTTATTGCATGCAACTGAACAAGTGGGAAGGCATACTTTGCAATGTGGTTTTGATTCTCTGGAGGCCTCTTGCAGGGCCGCTGTTACGGGTTCTGTCATTAGGAGGCATGCTTGGTTAAAGGAACAGAATCTGCCTGATCATGTTAAAGCAAAATTATTAGACACTCCATTACAGCATGATACTTCGGTGTTAAAGCAGAGGAGGTGTTGAAGAAAATGGAGAACAAAGCAAAATCTATGCAGACAGTTAAGAATTTCTTACAGGTGCAGCCACCCAGATTTAGCAGGAACTGGCCCACAAAGTATTGGTCCTTTCCAGTGTCAGACAGGCTACAAAGAGGCAGATACAGATGCCTCAGAGGCAGATCCCAGCCCCAAGGCTCATACAGGCCTAAACAATGGGGTGCTTCTACCTCCAAAAGCAGAGAAGACAAATCATAGCTATACAGGAAACAGTCCCAATGACTTTCCTCTGCCAGCACCAAGCACTTATCTTTTGGCAGCCCCCTTAGGGGGAAAACTAGCACTTTTTTCACAAAATTGGCACATGATCACCCAGGACAAATGGGTCTTGAATATAGTGTCTCAGGGCTACAGGTTCCACTTTCACACCCTGCCAAGGGCAAAAGGTATGCCAGACCTGCCATAAAATCAATGGGCAGAGGCACAAAAGCAAGTTTCATCCCTCATGGACATGAGGGCCATTCAGCGTGTACCACAGCAAGAGCAGGGACAAGGATTTTACTCGAGACTTTTCTTGGTACCCAGAAAGGACAAAGCCTGGAGACCAATACTGGACCTGTCTATTCTTAACACATTTCTGGACAATCCAAAATTCAAAATGTTGACTCTGCAGCAGCTTCTGCCCATCCAGGGCAAGAAGGCTTGGCTTGTAACTTTGGACCTAAAAGAGGCATAACTGCATGTCCCAATCAGACAATCTTGCAGAAGATACCTCAGATTCATAGCTGGCTCAATGCACTACCAATTCTCTGCACTGCCCTTTGGCTTTATCTACTACACCCAGGGTCTTCACAAAATGCCTGGCACTAGTAATTGCATTTTGCAGACAAAGAGGAATTCAAATATATCCTTACTTGGACGACTGCCTTATTCAAGCAGAGAACAAGGACAATCTACTAAAGCATCTGGCGTTAGTAAAAAGATTACTAATTTGCCTAGGGTACACAGTAAACAAAAATAAATCAAAACTAGTACCCTCTCAAGAGATAATATTCCTGGGTGCAAGCTTAAATACAACTGCCCATATGGCTTATCTCACGCCAGACAAACAAATGCAACTGACTTCTTACTTCAAAATGTTGGCAACAAAGACCCAGTTATCTGCAAGAAAAATTCTGCAGGCTTTGGGCTTCATGGCATCCTGCACCCTGCTAATTCCATATGCCAGACTGCATATGAGAAAACTAAAATGGTATCTAAAATGTGTTTGGACTCACCATTGGCACAGCCTGGAAACATTAATTACCCTCATTCCCTGCCTGCAACAGGAGTTTCGATGGTGGGCACAGGCCTGTCACCACAACAAGGGACAGCCATTCACTTTACCCACAGCCAGGCAGACACGAACAATGGATGCATCAGATTATGCCTGGGGGGCCCACATGGCAGAAAAATGTATTCAGGGCACATGGCCCACAAGCCAGATGCATCTTCATATCAATCAAAAAGAGATGCTAGCTGTTCAACAATGCAGCACAACAATGTAGAAACACTAAAATACATCATCTGGTAAACAAAGCAATACTGTCTCACAATGAAAATAGGCTTGACATTAAACTTTGCCCTTGAAACTCACATTCATTGAAACAGCATTGAAATCCACACCACATCCAAAGAAAATGCATCTGGCCAGTGATGGATAAAGATTACTTTTGGGCTGTTTTCAAATCATTGGCCCCTTGCACACAAAACAAGAAACATACATGTGTTCTTTTCTTTATACACCTTCCTGACTTTATTAAATTATATTCCTTGTATAATACAACACACGTTAGAGCGCATTTTAAATTTATTGTTTTAACATTTTACCAGTAATCTGTACTGTAGGCAATGAAACAAAACACATGAACCAATAATGACAAAACTGCCCAATTCAGAACTCTTCCATCATAAAAGTCTGCTTCCACACCCACAGTATAAATAGAATGACAGTAGTGTAAGCCATAGGCATCTTGCACAGCGCCTCGCACTTATTTTCAATTTCATTTTTTTTGGGGGGGGGACAAAAGGTCAAAAAACAGGGACACATTTTAAACATTGCTTGTATAATTTTGTAAAGTTGCTAGAATAAAATGTGCTACCATCATGCATTTCACTGGCATATATAATGCCCTCTGTATTATATCTAAAATTTGCTTTCCCATTGAATTTTATACCATTATATTGTCAAAATGGCAGAGGAATAAATGCTGTTTTGCTTCTTTTTTTTGGGTCACTGGTTTGTGTTTTTTACTCTGTAGTACCTGTCAGGTTTCCTGGGAGCAGGGGGTAAAGTATCAGGAGCTAGACTGGACTCCATAAAGACATCATCCACAACATCCAGAACAGAAGGGATAGCTAAGGGTCTGTGCTGTGGTTAGTCTAAAAATTCCCTGTGTCTCTTTTTGGACTGAGGATAATCCTGACATTTCCTATGGAAATGCTCTCTCAAAGTATGTACAGTTTCACCAAAAGAAAAATCCTCTGGAGGGGAGGCAGAAGGAATGAATTCCTCTGCATCTGAATCCTCATAGGCAGATAAGGGCATGTCTTCATAATCAGAAACCTTATAGTCGTTGGACTCTTGGTCAGAAAAAGCTGCTGGGGACAAGTTTCTTTTTATGAAGGCTGGCTTCCCCTAATCAGCATGATCAGGTATTCCGCCATTTTAAGCAATTGTGACTGTGGCAAGGAAGCAGACGCTTGAGTTTGGGTGGTTGGTTTTTTAGGCATAGCTCATACTCTAGGCCTTAAAAACTCGTTAGTTTTAGAAAGAACTGAAGACGGGAATTAAGTCGTCAGTTTGTGGTGAATATTGGTGGCACAAAGAACTTTCTCAGAAGCTGGGGCCTGCACAGCGGCTCCGGACCCATCCAAGTTAGAGACATCCGCAGGTTCCGTAGTCAAAGAAGAGTATCTCGGCATACCAGACTCCGAACAGGTCTCGGTAGTGGCCTGTGAATCCATCGAAGTGAGCATCAGGGGCTGCGAAAGCACCTCACTGAGTACCGGCAAACTGGCGACTAGCTTAACAGAAACAACATCGGCAGTTTTGGACCTGTGCGGTCTGTCTCTGTCTTTATCCTTATGTTTTTTTCAGAAGATCGGTAGTCAGATGGCTTACTGAAGCCATTTCGGAATACAGAGATTGAGAATGAAAGAATTTAGCTACAATAAGGGTCTGACGATGAATAGTTCGGGCATTGAACAAAGCACAAAACCAGCAGTGAGGTACATCGTGGTCTGGGCCTTAACAGGTGACACAGTAAGAATGGAAATCTCGGTGTGGTATTTGCTTTCCACAGGCAAGACAATTGTTAACTTGAATGGAAATCTCGGTGTGGTATTTGCTTTCCACAGGCAAGACAATTGTTAACTTTTGCTGACATCGGTTAGATCAAGAAAAAAAGATCCCCAACAGGATACTTAGCTTTAGAAGACTTCAAGATGATTCAATTTCGGAAACGAAAATTCAGGTAGCGGCTGACCGGCACTGGTGCAAACTGCTTCTGGCTTCTCAGCAAGAAAGACTGGTGTAAAGGCATCGGCTGCCTGTTTTTATACCACTGACAACCTGATATCAGTCCTGAAGTGACAGCAACCGACGCAGAAATACTAAGCCTCTGGTATTCGGGCCAACTGAGGGCTACCCCTGGCAGGATAACCCAAGTGTGATGACTGCAACAGTGAAACACGAAGAACATCTGGAGTTGGACAGTTTGTGAACTCTCTTGGTGCACTGGATACTCCAAAGGGTAAAGCAAAGAATTGATAATGGGATCCAGACACACAAAACCTTAAGAAATGGCTGAAACCTGGACAAAAAGGGATGTGGTCATAAGTATCTTTTAAATCTATCATTACCAAAAAACATGAATGAGGAAGAAGTGGTAACAGGTTGTGAAGTGACAGAATTTTGAACTTGGATACTATCACAAAAAAGGTTTAGGAAAAGAAAATTCCAGAATTTGTCTCCATGCAGTCTCTTTCTCTGGCACCAAAAACATCTATGAATAAAAACCTTTTCCAATCCCGGGAAGGAGGAACTGGGTCTTTCACTCCCTGATACAGCATGTGTTAAAGGACAGGGGAAATAAAACATAATGGTCTGCTAGGTGGGGAATTGCCCCTTGGAAAGGAGGAATTTCCTCCCACTGCCATCTGTGACCTTGCTGAGTGATCTTCAGAACCCATTTGTCTGAGACTATCTGTTGCCACAGGGAAAAGTGGAAATTCAGACTTTCTGAAAGTGACAGCCACCAGGGTGGAAGGGAGAAACAAGGTCCCTTAAACAGTCATTTTGACTTTTTGGACTGTCTTTGGTTTTGGGAGAATTCCTGCATTCCTTTTGGAGCCCCCTTGCCATTTCTTCTTAAACATCTGTTTACTAGGATTTTGCCGAGATTGTTTATTTTGTTTCTTGCCAAAACTGGATGAAGGGCTAGAGAATCCCATAGAAAATCCAGAAGAGGAGGGCTGAGATATCTTAAGTGATTTCTTATGTCAGCTTACCCCTCCCATCACACATTTTGATAACTTCTGCAGTAGAGGAACCAGTGACGACTCACCACTGGACCAGTAATCAAGGAGCCTCAATCCTCACCACTGGCACCTGTGGAGGGTTGTTCACTGAGAGGATGACAGGTACACACACTATTTCCAGATGTAGCACTCTGTATCATGCAATTTCCCTTAAGAGAACACACAGACCACAGTCAGTCAGGAGTGGTTTTCTCCCCCTCTATCCAGATCCTTAATAAGACTCCCCATTGACATAGCTATAAAGTTCAGACCTCAGCTGGGTGACTAAGCCAAAACCTCCAGCACCCTCTCTGTCCAAGCGGTGTTTCATGTCCCTGCCCAAGTAACTGACACACACACACACACACACACACACACACACACACACACTGAGGTTTGATTGGTACACACACGCACGCACCTGGGAAAGGCTGGTACAGATTTACTAGCTATGCCCCCTTCTGCCTAGACTATAAGGTAGTTACCACTGCCACCAGTCACTCCTTATCAGCTACCTTAGGGCCCTTAACAAAAGGTGCCCAATTTTACTGTGTAATGTTAATGTTAATACAAATGGTAGTTTGACCAAGAGCAAGGCTATTGGGAGTGGCCTACATAGTGTCACCAACTAAATACGTAAGTACTCTCAGAATTTAAATATATCTACAGAGATCAGCCACAATGAAAGGTTTAAACATATTTAATAATAAATAATAAAAGAACAAGAAAATGCTAAGTATATATTCACAGTGACATCAGAGTTCAAAATCAGAGGAGATATTTAAAATAACAATGCAGTACAGGCTCACACAAATAAAAAAAACAAGATCTAAACTAAGCTTCAGTATATTCCTGACTGTATCTAAGAGAATTACACCATTCCCTAGAAACTTAGTTCATATAGAGCAAGGCACATGATGTGATGAATGGTTCTTGTTGTCAGGTCCAAGACCGAATACATAATGCTCTGTCTCACTAAGAGACTTCTCAAAATAATATCTAAAATATTATTGCTGGGATAGCTTGCAGAATGACATCGTTTCTGGTTATCTGACTTCTAGTTTCCAGATAAAACCCCCATTGCTGAAGCTGGCAGTATTTAGCATCTACCTGTAAAAATACTCATAACAAGGGTTTTTGCTTAGATCTTTGGTAGATGCTGGAGGTCATAAAACAATTGCATTACTTCATCCTTTCAAAATAGCAATTAGTTCACTCCAAAAACAATGCATAAAGTTTCCTAGTAAAGCCTGTCTGTCTCTAGCTGCATTCCTCTTTTATGGGCTAGCCTATAAAGTGATTTAATTTCAAATATTTTCCAAAGTTTGCTGGACTGAGGTTAACCCTCTAGTTTTCTCTGTTAACACGTACATTTAAACAGTTACAATAGTGCATGTACATTTCTCTTCGCTTCCAGTAGGGCACACTGTGGTTACATTTTAAACACAGCACTTTATAAATACCTTTTCAACACCAACATCTGTACAAAGCAATTTTGACACACATGACATACAGTTCTAATATGTTTGTGACACAAGCATCTTATATAAATTAGTTTGATATTCACAAATGACATATAATTATTTACAAAGTTCCAGCCAGCTGTGCTGGCAGCACCTCCCTTTGTCATAAAAACTAAATCATTATCCAAAGGGGAATTTAAATTCTCATTTTGCACGTCATCAGAGAGGTTCATAGAATGCAACCAGGCATACCTCCTTAAAACAGTACCAGTGGCTACAGCCCTGGAAGAAGTATCAAGAGTGTCATAAACACACTCTTTAAAGAATTGGGAATTTCTTCCATTTTACCAGTCACTAAACCACTTAAAAGCAGATTTATTATCAAAAGAAAAAGAATGGAAAATATTTGGCCTGCAGGTTTAACAATTAGCTAGAATAAACTTTCTAACATATGAGCCAGACAATTCAAAATTCTAAAAAAAAAAATCAAAGTTGCAGACACATGCACATTTTCCCCATACTTATCAATTATTTTCCTGTCCTTGTCAGAAAATGTAGAATTGGAATTAACCAAATGTTTAGCAGCAGAAGGATTAAAGTACAGTTGTGTACCTACCATAAATGTAGATGTTCGAGTGTATTCACTGTTGCGGTCATTACACTTGGGTTATCCTGCTTGCAGGCTACCTGCAGTCGGCCAGAGTTCCAAAGTCTAGGTCCGGCGTCGGTTGCTGTCGCCTCTTCCCTGACGTCAGTGTGCCAGGGGTATAAAAGATGCAGACGACATTTTCTTCAGTTTTTCTTGCCCCAGATGTCAGGTGCCCAAAATAGGTAGGCTGAAAAATATAGCAATAAGAAATGCATGCACCAAAATAACATTTCCTTCATCTACAAGCAAATACACCAAAAAGGTTGTATAGGATAGAGAAGTACAGATAAGACCCAGCAAAAGAAAGGAGGATGGTGGGAGGGTAACCTGGACTGCAACAGTGAATACACTTGAATATCTACATTTATGGTAGGTACACAACTGTACTATGTTCATCGTGTTTCACTGTTGCAGTCATTACACTTGGGTTGAATCCCAAAGCTGAGGTTGGGTGGCTGGGCCTAAATAGGATTAGGTGAGGCTACAAGGTCCTGCAGAACTGCAGTGGCAAAGCCTGCTCTGGATTTAGAGTAGAGAGGTAAGTGGTAGTGCTTGGTGAAAGTGCGCACTGAACTCCAGGTTGCAGCCTCTAAAATGTTTTTGGTTGGTACTCCTCTGAGGAAGGCTGCTGAAGTGGCTGCTGCTCTTGTTGAATGTGGCCTAATGCCCTTAGGCACTGGCTTGTCATGTTATGAATAGCAGAAACTAATGCAGTGTCCTATCCATTTTGAAATAGTCTGCTTTGAGATGGGCTTTCCTTGTGATTCTGCAGCATAAGCTACAAACAGTTGCTCAGTTTTTCTGAAAGCTTTTGTTTTGTCCAAACAGAAGCATAGCTGTCTGTGTATGTCCAAAGCGTGCAGAAGTCTCTCCCCTTTATTCTGGGGATTTGGATAAAAAGTTGGCAAATGAATGGTTTGATTAAGAGCCACACTGGATACTACCTTTGGCATAAATGTTGGGTTTGTCCTTAGCGAAACCCTGTCCTGATGAAAAGTGATGAAAGGTTCCACAGACATCAATGCCTGTAACTCTGAGACTCTTCTTGCTGAAGTTATTGCTAGAAGCAGAGCAGTTTTCCATGATAAGAATTTTATATCAGCTGTATTGGCTGGCTCAAAGGAGGCAGTGTGAGCTTTTCTAAAACAAAATTGAGGTCCCATGTAGGTATCGCTGCTCTTCTTGGGGGTCTTATGTTTTTTGCCCCTCTGAGGTACTGTCTTAGTAGTGGATGAGAGAAAATTGGAGGTTCCTTATTGTAATGAGCTGAAATGGCAGAGGCATGGATCTTAATTGATAAGAAGGATAGGCCTTTGTCCAGCATCTCAGTTAGGTATTGTAAAATCTGAGGTATATTTGGAACAAGTGGTTCGAGTCCTTGTGCCTGGTTCCAAGCACAGAATCTCTTCCATTTTTCTGCATAAGATTTCCTAGTGCTGGGCCTCCTGGCTTCTAAAATGACACCCATAACAGCTTTAGAGAGAGGTGTGGTCTGAGTGGCTATATTATCTGCCCTGCAGCCAGATTTAAGGTTCTGAGTTGACTGTGCAGAATTTGATTGTTTTGTTGAGTCAGAAGATGAGGAATTTGAGGTAAAGGCCAGGCTGGGCCTTGAGACAAGCTCTTTAGGGTTGGGTACTAGTGCTGGCGTGGCCAGACTGGGGCAATCAGAATCATTTTTGGCTTCTCTCGTCTGACTTTTAGGAGTACCTTGGGAAGAAGAGGCAGTGGAGGAAAGGCATAAACTGTCAGTGTTTTGCAGCTGAATGATAGAGCATCCACTTTCCATGCTTGTGAGTAATAAGTCCTTGTGCAGAATCTCTGTAGTTGGCAGTTGTGAGGGGAGGCAAAAAGATCTATGTCTGGGCGTCCCCTTTTCTTTGTTATCATGCTGAAGACCTGTGGATTTAGTTTCCATTCATGAGGATCCATGACATTTCTGCTTAATTCGTCTGCCAGAGTATTTTTCTTTCCTGGCAGGAATTGTGGATGCAGATGTACTTGATAGGTCAGTGCTGTGTTCCACAAAGTCAAGGCTTGCCTGCAGAGGGGGTAGGAATGTGTGCCCCCTTGCTTGTTTATGTACCACATAAACTGTGGTATTGTCTGTCTTTAGTAATAGTTGTCCTGGATGTAGTAGATCCTTGAAGGCTGTCCGGGCATGCTGTACAGCTAGCATCTCTTTTTGATTGATGTGAAGATGCATTTGTTCCTTAGGCCATGTGCCCTGAATACATTTTCCTGCCATGTGTGCCCCCCAGGCATAATCCGATGCATCTGTTGCTATTGTCTGCCTGGCTGTGGGTAAGGTGAAAGGCTGTCCCTTGTTGTGGTGACAGGCCAGGGCCCACCATCGAAACTCTTGTTGCAGGCAGGGAATAAGAGATATTATTGTTTCCAGGCTGTGGCAATGTTGAGTCCAAACACTTTTTAGATACCACTGTAGTTTCCTCATATGCAGTCTTGCATATGGAATTAGTAGAATGCAGGATACCATGAAGCCCAGAGCCTGCAGAATTTTTCTTGCAGGGAGCTGGGTCTTTGTTACCATCATTTGAAAGTAATGAGTCAGTTGCCTTTGCTTGTCTGGCATGAGATAAGCCATCTGGGCAGTTGCATTTAAGCTTGCACCTAGGAATATTATCTCTTGAGAGGGCACTAGTTTTGACTTCTTTTACTGTGTACCCTAGCCAAATTAGTAATCTTTTTACAAACGCCAGATGCTTTAGTAGAATGTCCTTGCTCTCTGCTCGAGTAAGGCAGTCGTCCAAGTAGGGATATATTTGAATTCCTTTTTGTCTGCAAAATGCAATTACTGGTACCAGGCATTTTGTGAAGACCCTGGACGCAGTAGATAAGCCAAAGGGCAGTGCAGAGAATTGGAAATGCATTGAGCCAGCTATGGATCTGAGGTATCTTCTGCAAGATTGTCTGATTGGGACATGCAGGTATGCCTCCTTGAGGTCCAAAGTAACTAGCCAAACCTTCTTGTCCAACATGGGTAGACGTTGCTGCAGTGTTAACATTTTGAATTTCGGAACATCCAGGAAAGTATTTAGGATTGACAGGTCCAGCATTGGTTTCTGGGATTTGTCCTTTCTGGGTACCAGGAAAAGTCTTGAGTAAAATCCTTGTCCCTGTTCTTGCTCTAGTACTCTTTAAATAGCTCTCATGTCCATGAGAGCATAAATTTGTTTTTGTGCCTCTGTCCATTGGATTTGTGGCAGGTCTGGCATACCTTTTGATTTTGGAAGGGTGTGAAAGTGGAATCTGTAATCATGAGAAACAATATTCAGTACCCATTTGTCCTGGATGATCATGTGCCAATTTTGTGAGAAAAGTGCTAGCTTTCTCCCTAAGGGTGCTGCCAAAAGGTAAGTGCTTGGCATTTGTAGAGGGAAGTCATTGAGACTGTTTCCTATAAGGTTGTGATTTATCTTCTCCTCCTTTGGGGGCTGAAGCTTCCCATTGTTTAGGTCTGTATGAGCCTTGGGGCTGAGATCTGCCTCTTGGGTATCTGTATCTGCCTCTTTGTGGCCTGTCTGACACCGGAAAGGACCAATTTTTTAGAAGGCCAGTTTCTGCTAAATCTATGTGGCTGAACCTGTAAGAAATCCTTTACTGTCTGCATTGATTTTGCTTTATCCTCCATTTTCTTTAAAACCTCTTCTGCCTTAGCACCAAACAAAATATCATGCTGTAGTGGAGCATCCAATAATTTTACTTTAACATGATCAGGTAAACTTTGTTCTTTTAACCAAGCATGCCTTCGAATGACAGAGCCTGTAACTGCGGCTCTGCAAGAAGCCTCTAATGAATCAAAACCACATTGCAGAGTATGCTTTCCCACTTGTTCAGCTGCATGCAATAAATCCTGCATTTCCTTGTTGTCAGGACATTCTGAGTTTGTAAGAATTTTCTGTTTTAACAAAGACATTAGATATTGTTGATATTTAAGCATGTAAAACTGGCAGTTTAAAGGCCTTACAGCTAAAGTAGCAGAAGTGTAAACTTTTTCCCCCATCTATCCAGAGCTCTGGTATCCCTATCAGGAGGGACAGGGTTTTTTGCAGTGGAAGTCTTAACCCCTTTGGGACCCTGAGAAATTGTTTCTGGGTCAGCAGCAGGGTTTTTATAAAGAAATTTATGCAAATCTGGGACCCTGTAGTACCTGTCAGGCTTGACTGGTGCAGGGGGTAAAGAATCAGGAGACAAACTGGATTCAGAGAAAACATCATCAACAATATCAAGCACAGGAGGGATAGCCATGGGCCTGTGCTGAGGCAATAAAAGGAAGTCTCTGAGCCTTTTCTTGGATTCTGAATAATCCTGGCTCTCCCAATGGAAATGCTCCCTCATGGTGTGTAAGGTTTCCCCAAAAGAGTAATCCTCAGGCGGAGAGGCTGAAGGTATAGATTCTTCTGCATCAGAGTCCTCATAGGAAGGGAGAGAATAACCCTGATCTGAAGAGGAATCGGAGAAAATGGAAACCTGGTCAGAGGAGTCATAGTCAGTGTCTTGCCTAGGCCTTTTATCAGGAGCGGGGTGGGAACCCCTGATCAAAGTAATTAGGTCCTCGGCCATTTTAAGCATCTGTTTCTTTGGCATGGATGACTGCCCAGGAGAATGCTGTACTTGTTTCCTTGTCTTTAATGGTGTTTTTGACTTTGCCTTGGCTGTTGCAGTGGACTTAATAGTAAGTTGTGAAGGTCAGAGAACACCCTCAGAAGCCGATGCCTGCTCAGCGGCTCCGGACCCATCTGAGGGAAAAGTTTCCGCAGGCCCAATATCTTGAGTTTCCAGAGGCCTAGGTGTCTCCACGTGGGAGTCGGATGCGGCCTGTGGCTCTGAGGTAGCGGGTGTCGGGGGCTGTGAAAGTGCCTCACTGAGAACCGGCGACTTGCCTAGAAGAGGCTTCGTTGTCGGTTTTGGACCTCGGATGCCTGTCCTTTTCTTTGTCTTTGCGTTTTTTATGAATTCTGGTCATCGGTTGTTCTGACAGCATTATGTAGTTAAATCTTCGGCCAAAGTAATGTAAAGCAAAATCAAACCTTCGCTTAATAGTGCGTTGGTTGAATCTAGCACAAAACCGACAACTAGCAAAGTTGTGGTCAGGGCCTAGACAAGGAATGCAGTAAGAGTGAAAATCCTTATGAGGTATTTGCTTCCCACAAGAAATACAATTGTTAACTTTTACTGACATCGGTCTGGAGCAAGAAAATGTTTCCCCAATGGGGTACTTAGCTTTATTGAAGACTTCGGTTCTGAAATTCGATTAGAAAATCTCAGGAGTCGGCCGACCGGCACTTGCGAACTGATTTTGCTTCGGGCACCATGCGGCAAGAAAGACTGAAGAAAATGGCGTTGGCTGCATCTTTTATACCCCTGGTGCACTGACGTCAGGGAAGAGGTGACAGCAACCGACGCCAGACCTAGATTTTGGAACTCTAGCCGACTGCGGGTAGCCTGCCAGCAGGATAACCCAAGTGTAATGACTGCAACAGTGAAACACGATGAACATCTAAAGCTACAGTTGCTGGGTCAGGTTTGGGATGACTGTATAAAATCTTAAAAGACTGAGGAACTTTATACATTCTCTCTGCCTTTCTAAGGACAGCAGGCTGATGGTCAGGAAAAATACAGACAATGACACACAAACACACACACACACACACACACACACACACACACACACACACACACACACACACACACACACACACACACACACATCCTCCAAAGCTGACAGCACTGGAAGAATGGGTGAAGATTCTGGAAATTCCATCTCTAACTGTTCACAGTATTTTCTGAGGGATTGAAAAACAGCAATGCTCTCACACTGGAAACACTGGCAGAATGGGTGAAGATTCTGGTGGAGAGATGAAAAGTCAGCAAGCAAAGGAGCGTAGTAATGCTGCAATTGAATTCATCCTCAAGTCTTGGTGAGTACCTTTGTGAAGTGGACCCTGTTTTTTACAAAATCTCACCAAGGTGACACTGATAAATAGACTGTATTTATATAGCATATATCATGGACAGAAGTAAATCAAAAATAAAAGAAGATAGCTGGGTGCACAAGACCCAAAATAAAAAAAGTGCCCAATCCTGGTAGGCGCACTGGTGCCAGGACTGGAAAAGATGACAGTGTAGAATCCTCAAAATACGGAAACAATCCTACAATGGGGCCAGGCTCAGTGGGAGGATGGCCCCCCTTTTGTAGAAGGAAGTAGCAGTCCACAAAAACGACAAAAATTGATTGACCAAAAAAGAGCCATAAAGACGACAGAGTGGACTATTGAGGATAAGAAATAAATTATGTATTGTTGCTATTATGTAAAAAGCCCAGCATTTCCAGACACAAGATATACAAAATGATTAAGAGAGAAATTAGAGGAAAGAAAAATACTTCCGCAGGAAAAACTGTCACAAGCTTCAAATAAAAATTTGCATTCATTAATACAACAGATTTTTGAAAAACAATATATAGATCAAGAAACTTTGATCTCTTTGGAAAAAGAAGCCTCTGAGGAAGTGAGAACATATAAACAACAAAACCTACAGATATTTGAAAAATAGAAAAAAGAAATATGGACATGGGAAAGAAAGGGAGATTTGGTATGGTGCAATGTTTATGCAAAGGAGAAAGCCAAGTTAACTAATATACAGAAGGCAGTTTCAAAGATATCCAAAGAAAAATACAGGCAAAGGCATCAAGATATGGAACATTTCACAATAAAAAGACTAAAAGCACAAAGATTTAATACAGAAAAGACGATTAGTGAAGTAGAAGTTAAAGAAATAGAAGTTGAAGTTATGGAGTGCCTGAGAAGTGAAGGATTTAATGTAGAAGGTCTAAAACAAACTACATCACAGCATGATGGAGTGAGTTCCCAGAATAAGGAAAAGCAAGAAGATCAGGAGACATGTGAAGAAGAAATATGGACAGGGGAAAGGAAAAGAGATTTTATATGGTGTAATATTTATGCAAAGGAGAAAGCAAAACTAACTAATACAAAAAGAGCAGCACCAAAGATATTTGAAGAAAAATATAGACAAAGGAATCCAGATATGGAAAACTTTACAATACAAAAAATAAGAAGACTAAGAGGAAAAGTAGAAAAAGAGGTTAATAATGGAGAAGTTAAAGAAAAAGAGGTAATGGAACAGCTGGAAAGAGAAGGATTCAGTGTAGAAAATCAAATGCAGAAAGCAGCACAACATGATAGAACAATGGATATCCAAATTAAGGGGAAACCAGTGGAACAGGAAGCAACAGGTCAGGTGCCATACCAAGATATTGTGCAGCCTTCCACAGGAAACAACAATAAAAGTTCAACTGAAGCTAGACAGAAAGGAAAGGAACAGGAAACTGTGGAAACTGATGCAGTCAATGTTGAGGAATGATAGGCCAGTGAGCTTCCATATGACAAAACAACAGAAAACACAGGATGGAATTGAAAAGAATGTGCCACAAGAAGATGTTATAGAACTTTCTATAGAATGGCCGCAGGAAATGGAAAACAAGGGATGTGCCCTCAATATGGAAGAAAAGGAGTTAAGAGAAGAGTTGCTTGATTTAATAGACAAAGACAGATATATCAAGATCAATGAGAGAAATAGACTGTAGAAGGTTAATAAAACCCCAAAAGTCAGCAGTTTGATAAAACAAATAAACACAGAAATTAGGACTGTCCATAGAGATCCATGCAATATAACAGAAGTAAACAGAATATATTGCTGTGCTGCTAAACTAATAACTGATTAAATTCTACCACAGGAACCTATGGTAGCGAGGGAAAAGGGGGGGGGGCAAAAGTGAATACCATCATGGAAATATCAAATAGAGAAAACTATAAAGCAGCTAAGACAAGAAATGTCATTGTTAAAAGATTATAGAAGAGGGAACAGATCAACAAAAATATTAAGAAAGATAGATATGATAAAAGCAGTGCATAGTATTAGAAGAGACCAGGATCTATTATGCACTATTGGAGATGATAAATTAAAAATTTCAAAACATGTGGAAAGACTCAGAAGATACGAAGATAAATATAAGAGAAAAGCACAAAATAAGCTATTTGCTGATGACCTAAAAAAAGTTTTACAGAGAACTGGGAAATAAGGTAAAAGGAATTGATAGACCACCGAAAACAGAGGATGTAGATACATTTTGGAGAAGTATCTATGAAGTTCCTGTGGAACATAACAAAGATGCTAAATAGGTAGAAGAAGTAAAAGAAAGAATAAGAAGTTTAAAGGTAAAGGATATGAAATGGGATGAAATATCAGCCAGAGAGATTGAAACAAAGTTGAGAAAAGCCTCTAATTGGAAAACCCCAGGCCCAGATGCAGTGCTTAACTTTTGGCTTAAAGTATTAACTTCTTTACAAGAGGATCTAGCCATGAGTAAGAACTATTTAAATGCACACCCCGAACAGACACCGCACTGGTTAACAACAGAAAAACAATGCTCTTACTTAAGAGTGAACCTGAAAGCTACCCTAAAAATTACAGACTGATAACTTGTCTTCCGACGACGTATAAACTATACATGGGGATTGACGCCGACAGAGTTTATAGTCATTTAGAAGAAAACTCAATTATGGCAGCAGAACAAAAGGGCAATAAAAGAAAGTCATATGGAACAAAAAATCATTTGTTGTTAAATAAAGTTATAGTGGAGAACTGTAAGAAAGGGAAGAATCTAAGTATGGCATGGATTAACTATAAAAATGAATTTGATAGTACCCCACATTCATGGATAAAAGAGTGCTTAAAAATGTATAAGGTACATCCTACTCTGATTGATTACATTACAGTAACCATGAAACAGTGGCAGACCACTTTGCAATTAAGCCATGATAAAGGACAGATTATTATCCCAGGGATAAAAATCCAAAGGGGGATATTCCAGTGTGACTCCCTTTCACCATTGCTATATTGCCTTGCAATTAATCCATTAAGCTGTTTACTTAATAGCTTAGGTCATGGCTATAATTTGGCTTCTAGAAAACAAAAGTCTAACGACTTATCTTCTCTTTGTTGATGATTTAAAATTGTATAGCTCATTAGTTGAGGAACTGAAAGCACAGCTGCAGGTTGTCAAAACTTTTTCAGATGATACTGGAATGTCATTTGGTCTTGATAAATGTGCAAAAGCAACCTTTAAAAAAGGAAAACTGCAGCACCAGGAAAACATCAGTTTGGGATAAGAATGTGATATAAAAGAACTTGAGCAAGAGGGGATGTATAAATATTTGGGAATTGATGAAGGATCAGCAATAAAACATGAACAAATGTGAATAAAGCTTAGTAAGGAGTACTTTAGAAAATATAAATTAATCCTAAAAACAGCATTGACACCAAGGAATAAGATCCAAGCTATAAATCAATTTGCTCTTCCTGTCCTAACTTATAGTTTTGGAGTGACTGACTGGCCCCAAAAAGTGTTGGATAGACTGGATATTAAAACAAGAAGGATGTTTCATGCTCACCAAATGATTTATAAAAATCAGTGTATACCAAGATTATATATTCCCCATTCTGAAGGAGGGCTGGGCCTCCTTGAAATTCATTACATGTACAGATCTGCAATCGTGGGACTCCACACATATCTACTGACCTCACAAAATCCAAATGTGGTGAAAGTTTTGAAACATGAGGAGAATAAATCTAAGATGACATCTCTGTTTAATTTAGCAGAAGCATATCGACGTCAAGCAGGAATGGAAATCAAACTAGAAGTGTATAAAAACCAGACAGCAACTGAATGTGCTAAAAAAACAAAAGAAAGAATATAAGGTGAAGGACCAGATGAGAAGCAAGAAATGAGGAAAAAACATAAATATAGTTGCAAGTACAGAAAACTTTTGGAAGAGCCTCATGTTGATCAAGAACGAACACAGGAATGGTTAAGGAGAGGTGAATTTACATCAAGAAATGAAAGGTTAATATTGGCAGCCCACGATAATGGGCTATGTACACGCTGGTTTACTAAGTCCATTGAACATGTGGGAGAAACAGACATATGTAGGTATTGTGGAACCGAACTGGAAACAGTCACACATCTTATTGCTGGTTGTGACTCTCTAATGACAGATTGACTGTATACTGAAAGGCATAAAAATCTGGCGAGATTGTTACACTGGAGATTGTGCAAACATTATGGTGTCGAAGTGGCTGAAAAACACTGGAAGCATGAGCCACAGAGAATCAAAGAAAATGATGAAGTTTACACATCACAAAGTCCAAAAGATAGATGCTAGAAAACTGGATATAGTGGTCCAAGAAAAGAAGACAAAAGTAGCATTGATCATTGAAATAGCCACATCTAGTGAGTACAGTGTCTTGCGTACAGAGAGAGACAAAGTCATAAAATACCTCGATCTGCAGGCAGAAACAAGGGCCATGTGGAAGAAAGATACCTAGAAAGTTCCAATAGTAGTAGGAGCAACTGGTCTTATAAAAAACGAATTTACAATCGTATTTAGATACCTTACCAATTCATGTAACACAGTACAAATTGCAGAAGGAGTCATTACTGGGCACATTGCGGGTGCTGTGAAGAGCACTTTTGGCTAAGATCAAAAAGTGAAACAATACTAATTTCATGAACTTTAATCGTACTTTGACTTAGGAATGGGGTCCATTCCCATCATGGTATTGGAAACCCTAAAGACTTGGAGAAATTAAAAAGGGAGAAACACTGGCATATTCTGGAAATGGTCTGAGATAGAAACCCCACAAGGAAAATCAGATATGGAGCTCTCCTCTTGAGTCTGAATCAGAGTTTTGAGGAGAAAATACTGCACCTGTCCCTTCATCTTTCTGTCTTTCTGTACACATTCATAACAGTGAATCTCTTCAAGAAGACAGGCACACCTCTTTCTTTTACCAGAAACCACCTTATAAGAAGTATCAACAGCCTAAATTAAACCCAGAGCCAAATCCAGCAAGTGTCTTTGGTCTACGGAAGTTTGAGGAGGACTAAATACATGTTTAGTTTTCGGTTTCTTTTTGACAGGAAAAATAGCAGCAACTGCTACCCAAGGATGGGCACAACATTCTGACTAAGCAGGGATGTCTTCCCTGTTTCCTCTCCCAAGACTGACAGTGTCTCTCCCTTGCCCACTGAGGGGACCCAATAGTCACACAGGACATGGCTAGCCCCTGATCTATAATGGCTGGAGGTGTTACATCAGAGGGATCTGGAGCAAGAAATGAGTGGTTTGAGGAACCAGCTTTGGCTACAGCAGAGTCACGTGGCTGAGGCAAAATGGTAGCCTGCCATGGTAGCAAAGCCGTTTGCTTAACTTTTTCTTTTTGTGGATGGAAGAAGGACTGATCGTGGGACTGGTGGTCTGTTCCATGGTCATGCTAAAAATGGTGCCTCTTTCCCACGGAAAACTAGCAGCATAAGCCAGTAAAATGTTTCAGTTATAAAAAGTCTCTTTTTAACACAGTGAAAAGTACTTTAATTCACTTTTACAGCCCCAAAAAGTAAAATAAACACAAGTTTCTACAGAAAAAGGTTATGAACAACTTTGTAACTACTTTTAGACTGACAGGAAAAAAGTGCATTCACGTTTAAAAGTGCAGTTAAGTCTCATGATGGTCCATTAAAACACAAAGTCTTAGGAAAAATAACTTTCCTAAGCAGAAAAGTACATTTATAGACTTAAACATTATATTTTAAATGTGGAAAGTTTAGTCCCCCAAAAGGAGTTTATCTGCCCAGCAAAGAATGGAACAATTCAATCCTCAAAAGCCCAAAGAGGAGTGCTCTCTTCGGGGTCAGGAAAGCTCTAAAGGGCTTGGAGTTCAAACCTGTCTTTTAGGCAGCTCAGCTTCAGCTAACTGTTCAAGCACATGGAAGGTGCACTGAAGCTTGGGAAGCTAGTACTGGCTAATGTAGCATTTTCACTGTAAAAGGCTATGTAATTTAAACAAAACACAAAAAGAAGTGGCCTCAGTACTGAACCTTGAGGGTCCACAACAGCCACAAATAGGGCTGTGAGAGATAGCAATGTTCACAACTTTGATGAGCAAACAATGTATACTGGTCATCAAGGAGTCTGATACCCTGGATCCCATGTTTCAACTTACAAGTACCCATGTAGTTATGCATTTCTTTCTTAAAAGTATAGACTGATGGACTCAATCTAACTGAGAGTTTTTTTATTCCACATGTATGAAAGTATTTGTGTTATAAAACCACCATATTATACTATGTCTCACTGTGTAGGTGATACTAACTCTTAATGATGCTGACTGTTCTCATATTCAGGCCACCAGAGAGATATACTGAGCAGAAGATTTCAAAAAGTAGGAAGTCCTTCAGTGTTATGCATATCAGGCATAGGACTCTTCTTAGAAAAAACAATAAGTATAGAAGAGAGACAGAGATGCTTTAATCCTTTCTGACACAGACAAAACTTGAAGTATTTCAGTTATTTTAGAAATTACGCTTATTTTGAGTTTGATCTGCACTTTTTCATCTGTATTTTACCATTTTACTGCATCAGTTTCTGACTTTTTGACTGTTTTTACTCTTTGCGCCTGCTTACTACCTGCACTTCGCTTGTACTGAAATAGCGCTTAGTTAGCATAGACTAGATCCAGACTTGCTAAATCTAGCCTGTTTTTCATATAGTTCAACTCAAATCCAGCCATCTTACATTAAAGGAGTACCGCACCCACAGACTCAAAAAACATGTTTAAAACATCATGGCATGATGTTTCCTACACTTTAACAGCACTCTGGGATTATTTACAGGATTTTAAATATTTTTATATGTAATTCTAGACTCTGACCACCTGTTGGCTGGCATATTGACGTGGTTTAGATAAATCAGGTTGCCATTCAGTATCCCAGAAATCACTGTTTGGCTCAGAAATGTTACATCATGCAGGCCTCCGTTTGCCTAAAGTTCCTGTCATTTCATAGATGCTGCATGCGTACAAAGTACTGAGTAAAATAGAACAGTGTAAGTAACATTCCCTGCTGCTGAATGACTACTTAAAACAGAAACACTGCAAATGCCACAGAACACACTCAAAGTGCTGTTTACTGCTGCCTTGTTAAAAGGCACTAATTTGTGAGACAATGAATTCCAGTCCATTTACTTCTCCCCTCCCCCACAACACTTAGCTTCCCTAGCTGTCAAAGTCCTGAGGGCAATTTGACCTGGTAATTCCATTGATTAGCAGATCCCAGCAGGGTGCTTGACTCATGTAATTTAATCTTTGCTCTAGCATTTCCATTTAGGGGGACATTTTTTTTTGCTGCACTATAGCCATGGCCTTACTTGACTGCATTCACGTCCAGTAAGGTCTTGCACCAAGGAGCTAAAGAATAAAATATTTATACTATTAACCAGTTTAGATCTTTATTAATTTAAGTGTTAAGGTATCACTTCATGCTTCCACCTTGTTAAAAATTGAGATTTACATGTGCAAAGTGTGTTGGTATGCAGTGTTTGCCTTCATATGTTTTTACTCCACTGGTTGGTTTGCAAAGAAAACCTTTTGCAGTGTCCCTGGATTTGTCTTTGTACATACAAAGCACATTGCTATAATTCCCCTTCCTTTTTCTTGTGTCCAGAAGTCACTTATAACAAAGTAAATTTTTTATTGATTTTTTTTAAATAAAGGACATCAAGGTTAATTTACCTTGAATCAGATAATGGATGCCACTGCAAAGAATCACTGCTCAAATATTTGTGCATGGACAAAATCCCTTACTAAATCTATTTGCCAGCCTCCAGTTCAATTGGTGCTATGGCTTTAATATACTGGTGTGTTTGCTCATGCCTTCCAAATATCTCCACCATTACATACCAGTTTTGCAGTGTAGTAACCACCCGCATGCCCATACACCTTTAGCCATCAATATGCAGCTACTTCTGTTCATGTGAGTATATGAATTCATTTTCAGATTTAAGATGTGGAAGCTGCACTGAATAATTCTAGGTGCTTGTTCAGGTTTCACATGGTGCTTGCTTAGAGCTACTCTCATGATAAGCCACTATGAATATATTGCACTGCCACCTCTGATACCAGAGTAATGTTTTAATCTTTCTATTCCCGCACTGCACACTAGCAGTATCTGGTGCAAATACAACAGAGAAGTATGCAAGCGATACACCACCTAAGCATCATTTACCGTGCAGAATGTACAAGTATGCATACCAAATTTCTGTGTTTCCAAACATCGGTGTTACTACACTACTACTGAATAAAATGAACGTATTGAAATGTAAGATGACCTGTTGTTGTTGTTGTTGTTGTTGTGGTGTCTTTCAGCTTTTCCCGGTTAGGGGTTGCCACAGCGGAACTCCGGTCCGCTAATTATTAGCAGTGGATTTTTACATGCCGAGTTGCCAGCCCTGACGCACAACCTTCAACAAAGGTACGCCCATTCAAGCACGTCTCCACACAGAAGACGCTCTAGCTGAGAATCGAACAGGACAAGGTCTTACTGTGAGGCGACAATGCTACCGCAGCACCAGCACCGCAGTTCGTAACATGACCTGTTACCAGATGTAATTAAGATTTTTTTCTGTATAAACAAATTTCCATGATTCTCTGGCTGTTTGGTTTGATTCACTTTACTGGCTACCTGTAGAGGTTTGCTCTTTCTTAGCAAGTTGCAGTAAATATTTTGTTATCCGGTTGTTTACCTGGTTAGTTTGACTGGGCACACTATGGACGTTTCCAGCAGCATCCCGGGGTAAAAGGTCAAAATGGTACCATCTCAATGGTCTGGCCTGGTACTGTAGTCCCTTAACTGCTGCCTTGCATATCTTGCATAAGGCAGATCTGAATTATCCATTGCAATGTCCAATTCAGTGTTTCATCTACAGATTGTGTGCCTACTGCCTTTGACGAATGCATTACCTAAACTACAGTAAAAAAATAACATTGCAATAGGGAATGGATGGCAAACCAAAGAAACTAAGACAGTCATGACTACAGCACCCAACATTACAGTATAACTTACGATTTCCAATCCATCTACAGGTTGTGGTAGTAGAACCCACAGCCATATGCATAACAAGCAAATATACTCACCAATGTGCTGCTACCACTGCTTTCAAGTGCTGTAGCACAATCACTGATGACCATATGCTAAACAAAACAATTACACATTGAAAACAGATTTCACATCAAGACAGTGACAAAAATAATGGCAATGCGAATACAATCAGAAGGAATTCAGAAGAAACTGCACAACCTACAAGCTCTGTAGAGAATACAGAAACATCGGATTTGTGACATTACACAGACATGGTTTAAAGCCACAGAATGTACTCTGTCAGTGCAAGGCTAAATTGCCTTGAACACATGTAGACCATGAGACAAAAGAGAATGGGACACAAGGTGGAAATGTGTCTCAGTCTTGATTAGCAGCAAGTATTCTTCAATATTTTTCAAACCGGATGACACACAGGCATTTACCCACATGCAAATAACTGGAGAGTGTCCCTTACCATATCTGAGCAAGCTACAGGTCATCATCTGTGGCACAAGAAATCACAGCTCAATATAGGGATGAATGCTGATTATCATCTGCTGTTAAAATCAAGTAAAAACACTAACACCCGATGCAAAAACTCAGAATAAGTTTTGCAAGGATCTGCCAATGCACACATGATAATATGCTGATTATTAGTCAGAGAAAATCAAATGTAATGTTCTTTGGCACCCCATAATAGCTTTCTAAAACTCTGCGACAATAACTGACACATCAGGCAATATGCTGCCTGTAGTAACAGAGAAAAATATCCAAGATTACATTGGACCCTACTCTCTTATTAACAAACCATACAGATAATATTAGCGGAAACCTTAAATAACTAAATTTATGCTACAAGCTCTCATACCTTCTCACCTCCAGCATATGCATGACCAACGCATCCTTGTGGCAGAAGTGTGTAGATATAGCCTTGTCTGAGCTGGGGATTGCTGGAGGAAGGATCACTTTATGATTTCCCATTGGCAGACTAGTTTAAAACCGTTTAATTTCACCTGTGTACAACCCTCGCATTTGCTCATAGCTGTGCACCGGGCAACAGAGGTTTGCGGTGCCTTATATAGATGCAAACACCTAGGAACTATTTTTCCCTGGAAACCAGTCAGTGAAACCCTCCCAGATTCCCTGCTGTACTGCAGGCAACTCAGCGAAGCACTGAGCAGCATCACACCACTATTCATTCCCGATCTTACATAGAATAAATCCCCTTGTTAATCCCAGAGCAACAGCTGATCTAATTTAATTGTCTCTAGTGCTTCAGCTAAAAAGCCTTCAAGGAGTAAAACAATATACACTAAAGGCACCTTAAATACACTTACCTTTTTAGCCGTAGCACTAGAGATAATTAAATAGTTTTGCTGTGGATATCTGGCTTGGTGATTTTCCTGCTATTGTCTGCTGTGTTCCTGTATTTTGTGTTGTGGATGAGCTGATCTAATTTGACCTCTCACAAATTAGTACTTAAGAATTACCTGCTATTATGGGCAGTCAGTTTCCCAACATTTCTCCAGCCAGCCTGATTGACATAAGCATCCTGAGGCAATGTACCAAATGTCTCATGTATACTGACAACCACTTGCTCCTAAAGTAAGCAAATACAATATGTGAGAGATGTAACTATACCATGAAACTAGAATCAGTCCTCTCACATATCAATAAACAAGACATCAAATAGGTTGTCAGCACACACACCTCTCCACTCACACAAGATAAAGTCAAAACACACAAACTCACATGTGGAGGTACTCACTAAGAACCTGCCAAAAGACCAGAGATCTCCCAAGCGCAAAGAACCTACACATACCAGTACTTGAACAGAATCCACCACTACATACAACACGCATATCAGTGTATCAGCAATTAAGCCCTAAGGCAAAACACCTCAAAACCTAATGTTAGGACATAGGTGATGCAATAGTGAGACACACAGATGTCCCCCTCACCAGGTTGGACAAGGAAAAGGACACGGTCAGCTGCCTGTCAGGTGCCAGGATCCATCAAATCATGCACACACTCAAGTCACTCAGCAACAATTATCATTATGACTCTGTCATAGTACATGCTGGAGTGAACGATTTGAGACGTACCTCTCTGGACTATATAAAGAGAAACAAGACTGAACTCTCAGAGTGTGTGTCCCAGACAGGTATGTCCCTAGCCCTAAGCAGCATTCACCTAGGATGATGTCACAATACAGACAAAAAAATATGACTGATTTCAATAATTGGCTTAGCTTCTGGTGTCACTCCAGGGGGATCCAGTATCCGACTGCCTAGGAAGGCATGTTCGACAGACCACACTGCTTTGCCAGAGATGGCCTTCACCTGTCTCCTCAAGGCTTTCAGACACTGGCAAAGATGCTTGCCTCCCCATAGTGCCTTTTTAGGCAATGTCAAAAGAACAAAACTTCCGATATAAAGACATCCACTAGTGACAACCTCAAGGTCATGCTGCCTAATGCTAGGAGTTTAAACAGTAAACTGCATTCCCTGGAAGCACTCCGCACATTGGAAGATACTGACATCTGTGCAGTCACTGAGACTTGGTTCAAGTCTGCAGAGAGCACCCTGACCGTACAAGGCTACAATGCTTTTCACATGTTCAGACCTCAAAACAAGGGTGAAAGAGCCAAAGTTGGAGGTGGGTTCATATTCATTAAATCCAAATACACCTTGAGACTGGTAAAACAGTACGAATTTCTTGGGCTACCCTAGGTCCAAATAACTATAGTCAGAATACCCTACCATATCATTGCTAACTACAGGTCCACCACAATGAACCAGGAGAAGCACACTGCCTACCTGGACTTCACACTCACACACATGACTGCTCTGAGTGTTTGGATTTTATTAATACAAATGCCTTGAAACAGCTGGTCTGCACCCCCACAAAGGTCTCAAATGTGCCAGACCTAGTGCTCACCAACTTGGGAGGGTCACTGCACTACTCCGTGTGTCATCTTCCCCGGTAAGGTCAGACCATAAAATCAATCTCGTTTGAAGTAAAGATCAGACTTGACACCACCACAGCAGCAAAAAAAAAAAAAAAAAAATCAGAAAAATTTCTCCAAAGCAAACTATAACCAGGTCAATATCACGTTGTCGAAGTTTTACAACTTAGAATGCTATATGGTCGAACTCATATGTTTGAAGTTTTAAAACTTCAAAAACTTAAAAAAAAAACAAAAATAATAACAGCCACCAGGTAATTTATTTATTACTTTTATTTTATTTTTTTTAAGTTTTTGAAGTTTTACAACTTCAAACATATGGGTTCGACCATATAGCATTCAAAGTTGTAAAACTTCAACAACAGGATATACACCCACTATAACCTACTAAGGTTCATAGGTTCATAGGTTTATACTAGGCTATCTGCCCTAAGGCATTTATAAGCCTAGCCCAAATTATTTATATGAAAAAATACTGTGCCCATTAGTAAGCGATGGTTTAAAAAGTTTCAAAGCCCCTGATAACACACCCAACAATGACTCCTATGCAGAAGAGTACACAATTGCCCTATATAGCCACTTAAACAAATGTAGACTCAGCTGTACCTGACAGGATGAAATACAGGTCCTCCCGAAAAAACAAGCCACCCTGGTAGACTGTAAATATAACTAAGTTATACAACAAAAGAAATAAACTGATATCTAAGAACAAGAGGGAACTTATTCAACAGAGGAAGGATACCCTCCACAGCCTGAAGAAGCAAATCAGACATTCTGTAAAATCCTTTAAGGCTAGTTACAACACTAAATGAGCATCTCCAGCTAAAAGGACAACCATAAGGCATTCTTTAGGTACATCCAAAACCTAAAAGGGAATGCCGAGCTGTGTGCCAAACTTATAGTGGATGGTACCACTCACACTGAACCTGAGGAAACTGACAATCTGCTAGCTGACAGATTTGGCAATAACTTAACCCCCCCTGTCTGCACCAGCCATATTCCAAATAATTTCTGACACAAGTCCTCTATCGAGTATCTCCAAAGAACAAGTGATACACTCTCCCAAGGCCAAAGACATGGCATCTATGGGACCAGATAACATCCAAGGTTGCTTACTAAGCAATCTAAAAGAAGAACTAGTGCAGCCACTTGGCACTCTCTTTAACCACAGCCTGAGCACTGACTTTTTTCCAGTAGAGTGGCGAACACCAATAGTAATCCCCTTGCACAAAGGGGGTCCATCAACTGACTCAGGAAACAATCGACTCATAAGCCTAACCAACCTTATCTGTAAGGTCAGGGAAAGAATCAGCATAGACCTTAACAAGAATGATACAGGCAACCTTCAAACTCTTGACCTAACCCGTTCTGGTTTCATCAAGGGTAGATGTTGCTTATTAAACCTTGTGGACTGCTTTGAGAATGTCACCAAAGCCCTGGATGAGGGCAAAGCAGTACATACCACCTATCTTGATTTAGCCAAGGCTTTTGACACAATCCCCCACTCAGGGATCATTGAGAAACTCTCCCAGCTGGGGATTAACCCATACACCACTAAATGGGTAGCCAACTGGCTCATTGACAGAATGCACACTGTCAAAGATGGGGAGCCCACCTCCACTAGTACACCAGTTACCAGTTGGGTACCATAAGGATCTGTGCTGGGCCCTCTACTGTTTGGAATCTACTTCTCTGAGGTCCAGGCAAAAGTAGGTGGCCTGTGGCTTACCAGGTTTGCAAATAACTGCAAACTGGGTGCAATCACGGAGTCCCCCAATGATTAACACATATTACAGAAGGAGCTGAGACAGACACACAATTGGTGCCAAAGTCACAGAGTAAAACTAAATGCAAAAAAAAAAGCCTCATTATCCCCTTTGGCAAAGAACTAGCCCCTGCAAATTATGATATAGATAGCATTCCTCTAAGTTCAAAACCAGTGATGTGAGACTTGGGAACACAGGATGCTAGCAATCTAAACTTCAATCACCATGTTTCCATAGTGGTAAGGAAAGCCTTCTACATTGCACATCATATAAATAAGGGCATCGCATCCAAGACTAAGGAGATTATAACTCTGGTGTACACGACCCTTATCAGACCACTATTTGAGTACAATGCTCCCTTCTGTATGCATCTCACAAGACATCTACAGCAACTGGAGAGACCACAGAGGTTTCTAACCAAGAGAATCCAGGGCGTCCAAAATGTGACATACATGAAAAGACTGAAAAGACCTGTTACTGTACTCTGTATCATACAGGCTGCTGAGAAGCAACCTGCATCTGGTCTACAAAGCAGTCTCTAACTCTGCCCTAATGGAAATGCTGCACATCCGCAAATCAAATGGGACAAGAGTCCGTCATCCAGGGATCTCACCCTATCCTGTGACATTAACAAATTGTGCTGGGGATAGATACATCTCCCGGAGACTGCCATTCTTCTGGTATAAGCTCCTACTTCATGTGAAGCAGAGCTCCTCAATGACCGTATTTAAGCACAACCTTGATGATTGGATGGGTGACTGTAAATTCATCCCAGGCATGGCACCAATGTCCGTCATAGACAGGGGTAGTCTGTACTGATCATAAAATCGCTCTAACAACAACCATCTAACTATGATCAATTAGGGTACATGTTATTTTTTTTTTACACAGCCAGGCTTGTAAAGGCCTTAGGTCCATTAGCCTAGTAACCTCTTATGAACCTAAAGTGTCTTTCTACCTTGTCCAAAAACAGCAGACAGCATGTAAGTACATTACAAAACATGCTACAGTACTCTGGTCTGATAACATATGCACAGGCAGAGACAATTGCCTCCATGGCATGACTCTCAACCTTGCAGAGGATCATGCAGGCAACTCTGTGTGTTTTGTAGATGGTACCAGCTACGTTGTTCTCAAATGAAAAGTTATAGACTACAAAGACTCCAAGGTCTGATTACTTCATCAACTTTTAGCTCATTTTACCTCACGTCCATTAATAGTACACAAAGTACGCACGAGGTTTTGCCAAATGCCAGAATGCAGTATTTTTGGTAATGAAGGCAATGTCATTTTAAGTGCATCATGCCTTGTTCAGTGTTGAAATGAGCGAGGAGACCTGTTTTCAGTTTAACAGCTTCTTTACTAACTGCCACTGGAATGTTACAATGCTGTGTTAACTGCAGTGAGTAGAACACGCCCACCTGCAGTTGCTATGGCCAACCAACACATACATAGCATAACCAGATCATTAAACCAACTGATCTACATCCTCTCCTTTTAGTTACTCCTTTGTATGAAAACCAACTCATGCTGTGTATTGCAAAGTTGAACCACAATGACTCAAACTTAAATAATGAATGATGAGCTAGTAAAACAGACGGTATGGAACAAAACGATCAGCTTTCACCACTGGCTATCTAACATGGCAACTGAATACTAGATAAGTAAGAACCAAAATACAATGCATTAATACATCACATCCCCTTTTTTTTTTTTCTTAAGAACAGTATTTGGGGTTAGGCTTACAAATGCGACCTGAACGTGTCACATAGGGGGTATCACTGTGTGTCTTCTTGGTGGGAGAGCAAGCTACAGGAACTTGCTGCACACTGGAATGCTGAGTATGCGCAGGCATTGGTTGAAGTGCCTGCCAGGGCCGTGGAGCGAGGGAAGGAGTGTCCGGTGTGGCAGGGTCAGCTGGATGGGAACAACCATCGGCAGGATCGATCTGTCGAGGTGGTGGCGGTTCACCAACAGGTAGGATGTGGCGACGATTTCTCCTGTAGATGCCACCATTAGATTCGATGACGTATGAGCGTGGCTCACTGCATACCTCCTTCACTGTGCCCAGGCGGTCGTGTCCCTTAATTGCCTGCAACTTGACCACTTGACCCTCTCTGAGTGGTGATAATGGGCGGCTTGTTGAGTCGTAGTACTGCTTCTGAATGAGCCTTTTCTTTTTAAGTTGCACATTGACCTGTTCCACGTCCTTTGGGGCTGGTTCCAGCAGACTGGTGCTGACAGGAAAAGTTGAGCGAGTCTGCCTGGACATTAGACGTTCTGCGGGTGATCCCAGCGTTTTGTCACGCGGAACACTTCTGATGTTCAGTAGGTTGAGGAAAACATCTGTCCCGTCTCTGTGAGACCTTTCCATCAGTAGCTTGGCACTGCGGACAGCCCTTTCAGCCAATCCGTTGGACTGGGGGTACTCTGGACTGCTGGTTATGTGGACAAAGTCCCACTGCTGGGCAAACACTTTAAAATGCTGACTGGTGTATTGTCTTGCATTGTCAGAAATCAGGGTGTGAGGTACTCCGTGGACGGAGAAGTGTCTTTTCAGTTTTGTGATCACCGCTGCTGAAGATGTGTCCCGGAGAAGGTCAATTTCAAACCACTCTGAATAGGAGTCGACCAGCACCATGTATTGTTGTCCATGCCATTCGAACATATCCGTGGCGACCGTAGACCAAGGCAGGGCAGGAACTGGATGTAGTTGTAGAGGTTCCTTCTGTTGGTGTGGTCGGGTACTGTTACATACAGAGCAGGAGAGCAGCTCTCTTTCGATGTCTTTGTTCATTGCTGGCCAAAATACAGTGCCTCTTGCTCTGCGCTTTGTGGCTTCTAAGCCTGGGTGACCTCTGTGCATAATATTAATATATTCTTGTTGTAGGGAGTTGGGGATGACCGTCCTGTGACCTTTAACGACAACGCCGTTCTCCACTATCAACTCTTCTCTATATGGGAAGAATGGACGCACAGACGGCGGAACCTGGCAGTCTTTGTTGGGCCAGCCATTCTGAATCACTGTGCTTAGAGTTTGCAGGACCTGGTCCCTTGCCGTGTGGGCTCGTAGCTCCTCCAGCCTGGCTGTAGAGATGTAGCTGACAGACATCACCTCGAAGTTGTTATTTGCACTTTGAGTTTGGGAAACACTGTTGCTTGGGGCTCGTGACAGAGTATCCGCAAGGTACATGTGCTTACCCCTCTTGTAAACAAGCGTTAGGTCATAAGCTTGTAATTGCAGTAACATCCTCTTTAGGCGAGCTGGGGCAGTGTGGATTGGCTTCTTTAGGATTGTAACAAGGGACTGATGGTCTCTTTCAACTACCGTGGGTTTTCCGTATATGTAGTCTCTAAACTTGGTACACACAAACACAACCGACAACAATTCTTTCTCGATTTGTGCGTAGCATGTCTCAGTATCGGTGAGCATGCGAGATGCGTATGCTACTGGCTTACCACTTTGCAGACATGCAGCACCCAGTCCGTAACGTGAAGCATCACAGGTTAATGTCACTGTCTTCTTTACATCAAAATACGATAGGACTGGTGAGCTGGCTAGGCATGATTTGAGGTGTTCGAATGCTTGTTGATGTTATGGGAGCCAACACCAGACGGTATCCTTGTGTATTAGGTGCCTGAGCGGTGCTGCAATGCTGCTGAGATTTGGGATAAAGTTTCCCAGGTAATTTATCATACCAAGGAAACGGTGTACAGCCAGGGAATTTTGGGGAACTGGCATATTTGTGATAGCTTCTGTCTTTGTGGGGTCGGCCCTGAGACCTTCTTTTGTGAACATGTGTCCCACGTAACAAACTTGATCCAGACGGAACTTACATTTGTGGGGGTTTAGTCGGAGTCTGATCTCTCGTGCACGATCAAGTACCTTCTTTAGGTTCGTGTCGTGTTCTGCAGCATCACGACCTCCCACAATGATGTCGTCAACTATGATGGCACAAGGGTAGCCAGCGAATAGTTGCTCCATTGAGCGCTGGAAAACCTCACTTGCTGAATTGATGCCAAAAGGCATGCGTAGAAACCTGTAGCGCCCAAAGGATGTGCTAAATGTAGTTAGCATTGATGACTTATGGTCGAGCTTTATCTGCCAAAATGAGATCTTCGCATCAAGCACTGAGAACAGAGTCACACCTGCCATTTGGGTGGCAACTTCCTCAACACTGCGCATTGGGTAATGGGGTCTCTTTAAAGCCGTGTTTAAGTCTTTAGGATTAATGCGCAGCCTTATCTCCTCTTTATCTTTCTTGTGTGCTACCACCATTGATGAAACCCAGTCTGTGGGCTCAGAGACCGCTGTAATGACTCCTTTGCTGGCCATGTTTTCAAGTTCTGACTTAACTCGGGCTTGCATAGCTATAGGAATGCGGTGCGCTGGCCGGATGACGGGCTCCACCTCAGGATCTAGAGTCATGGAATATATTATTGGAAGTTCTCCAAGCTCGTCGTTGAACACATCATCATACTGTTCACGGACATTTTTTGTAAAATCAATGTCAGGCTCTGTACTGACCTGGTGGACATGAGGGCTCAGTGTGACAAGTCCTAGATGTACACATGCTCGAAACCCCAGCAGTGGCACAACATCACGATCCACAAGGAAGAACGGTAGTAAGTGTTGTTGTCCGTCCAGTGACAGAGAAAGTGTAGCAAAACCGGCTGTTTCGATCTTGCTGCCTCCGTAGGCCACTAGGTTTATTGTTTTATTGCATGTCAAAATCTGTCCCTCATACAGCTGGAGAAAAGTGCTTTTTGCCATCACATTACATTTTGCCCCGTGTCGATTTTCATTTTAATAGGCTTATCTCGTACAGACAGGGTGACAAATCCTTCATCCTGGTACTCTACTTGGGTATTTACATTGTCCACAACTGCAATGGGCTCGATACCATCTACATAGAACGTGTCATCAGTGTTGATGTCCAGCTGCTCCAGCTCTAGCTGATGCATGGGTTGTTTGTTATGGTATTCTTTAACAAAACTTTTCCTTTTAGGATGTTCATGTTGAGGCTTGGATCTGCAACATTTTTTGTAGTGGTTCCATTTTTGACATTTGTGGCATTGCTGGCCAAACGCAGGACACTTGTCCCGCTGTGCAGTGTGGTTTCCTCCACAATTGTTGCATTTCCTGACGAGTTTTACATCCTGCCCACTTACAGGCTTATAATTTGTCCTGGGACGCCATCTGGTGGAGCCTGGCTGCAGTGCATCCACTGTTGCGGCCGGCTGTTTGGCAAGAGCCCTAGTATTCTCCTCAGTCATTTCATAAACATGACAGATAGAAATGGCTTTGGATAGGGTCAAGTCACTGTCACGTAAAAGGGCCTTCCTTATACTGTCATTATTTATGCCACAAACAATACTGTCACAGATTAACTCATCTGTTAAATCTCCAAAATGACAACATTTGGCTTTAATCTTTAAATCACTAATAAAAGACTCAATAGTCTCACCTTGTCTCTGATTTCGGGAATGAAACTTGTGTCTCTCCATTATTTTATTATATTGTGGGTTGCACATTTCCCGAAATTTCTTTTTTAAACAGTTGGGGTCCTCTCTGGACTCTGCTGGATGAATAATGGCTCCATCCTGCCCGTCTCTTGTGGGTGGCACCCTAATTTCTGCGGCATAGACAAACGAGAGTTCCCTTTCGATGGCTTCTGCCCCTGCTAGATTGAGGAGGATATAAGCTTTCATTTTGTCTAGTTTATCTGAGTGGGCCGCCTCAATAAAGATGTCATACTCCCTTTCAAATACGCGCCAATTTTCAGCAACGTCTCCCTCGAAGACGAGTGGGTCTGGTCTGCGAAATCCTTCCACCATGCTCTGTTAGCCCGTTAGCCACTTGTAACGTGTACCTCTTTTTTTTTTTTTCTTCTTGAACGAGGAAAAATGATGAGAAAATGCTCATTGGCGAGCAACTTTTGACACCATGTTGAAATGAGCGAGGAGACCTGTTTTCAGTTTAACAGCTTCTTTATTAACTGCCACTGGAATGTTACAACGCTGTGTTAACTGCAGTGAGTAGAACATGCCCACCTGCAGTTGCTATGGCCAACCAACACATACATAGCATAACCAGATCATTAAACCAACTGATCTACATTCAGGACAAAACTCCTAAGTTTGTAATCATCTGCATTTTTGGTGAGCCAGACAATGAAGTCACTTCTGACAACTGAAAACAAAGCTGCCCAAAAGGAGTGGCTCCAGGACAACACCTGGAGGGACTCCATTGATGGCAGGGGATGGTGATCTCCTTACGTTTACCTGATGTGTATGGCCACATAGCCAGTTGTAGACCCGAGTTATTATACCTTAATTTAACTTTAGACACCTGTGTGTATGCATGACTCCATCATGGGGTAAAGCATCCAACACTTCAGCCAAACTAAGGTAAGCTGCACAAACAAATAAACCAGCATCCACAACTTTGGAAACATTCTTGAAAAAATGTATGATTAAAGGACAACCGCACCCTCAGACTCAAAAAACATATTAATTTCATCATGGTTTGATGTTTCCTACATTTTAACAGCACTCTTTTTAGATATTTTTAGAAGCAATTTCTGACTCTGACCACATGGGGTCTGGCATATTGAAAAAATTCAGACTGTTTACTCTGCCTCCAAGTATCCCAGAATGCATTATTTGTCTCCAAAACATTGCATCAGATCTGCCACGTTTTGCCTTAAGTTGCTGTGACTTCATTGACTTAACAGGCATTCACTGCAGTCTTAAAATCCCCTACTTTAGGTTAAATTGTTATCCTTTTTCAATGACCACTTGAAACACAAGCAGTGCAAATGATACAGAACAGAACTCAAAAGTGCATTTTCTAGCTCTTTCACCTTAGAAATGCTAAATTGCTTTCTTTTGTGAAGGCTGAAATCTAGCTCTTCAAGGAATCTCCCCTCCCACTTCACACCTACCTTCCCTAGCTGTCAAAGAGCCAAGGGTAATTTGAGACATTATCTGCATGTGATTGACAGCTCGTCACAGCAGGTGACCAGACTAATGTACTGTTTGCTTGTCTGCCTTTTCCTCCTTACAGTGGGAGACTTTTTTTGTTGCACTACTCCTGTCAAATTTCAAACCAAGCAACATAGCACTGGCAATAATCCCTGCTTTGCAAAGCATCAATCTGCCACTTATTTTCCCTTCCTGTTTAAATAGCTAACAAATGATACACTATAAACAAAGTATTTCAGACGTGCATGACAGCACCCACATGTTAAAAAAAATTATGGTAATGCATGCCAGTTGTAATTTGTTGCACTGTTTAATTGTGCCAGACATCGGCTTATGCAAAAACATGCTGTTACTGTCTACGCATGGTCACTGCAAATTTATCCTCTAACTTTTTGTAGCTGTTACTGTACTTCATTACATATCAGTAGGGCTCTTCATAATAGTGAGATTATATAGTCAGCTTTTTTGGCTGGACTTTCACAGTTCCAGCAATGGGCAACTACATATACTGCATCATATGTTGGTTTACTCAGAATTTCACCGCTTAGTATGCATGGTCTTACTACATTTTTTGCTTTAATTACAGTATCTCAATTTACAAAGTATGCACTCTATCCATTTATATCTATAAATATAACCCCTGTATACATTAAGACTGCAGCGTAATGAAGATCCGTCACCTGTGAAACAGTTGTCATTTTAATGGACCTTACAAATCTACAGTAATCCAATACCATTTAATTTTTCAAAATGTACCAGAAGTCAACTGATCGCTCAGACATACAAGATTAGCTGGCTTTTGGTTTACAATGTGCAAAAGTGGCAATTCCCACAGCACTATTGTGAAAAGCCTCTGTACCTCGTCAAGGTAGCCAGCATCACAGAGGTCCACTCACACCACAATACTTCCGTCTACAGCCTGATCCACTCACATCACCACTTGCAATACACCCCTGCATGTAACAGGCTTCCAGATGCATGCAACGGTTGCCCAGCAAAAAACTCTACATGCCGACATTTATTCACCAAGGACCAGTCCTTAGACACACTGTACAAGCTCCAGCTGCCAACAAATAAAAAGGAATCATACACAACTTCATACCGCTCCATCATTCACACAACCCCTAGTGCAAATCCAGGCTAATACAAGACATTCCACAAGAGTAGTGGTCTCTTGGTCTACATCTGCACAGCATGACAGATCTTACACAAGTTATGCCAATCGATTGACCTTTGTTATTTTATTTAATTCCAACAGCAGACATACACATCACTATTTCTGAAAAATTTAGTATCACTTCACAATACCAGTACACATTCTATAAAATATTAGCATTTGTCCAGAGCCTCAACTGCTCAACAGCAGGAACACCATGTACCTCAAAATTGCCAACTTGCATGCTCAGCTACTTGTTCCCAAATGACCGACAAGCAGACAAAACAGTTTATTTACATGCGTTTCAACCGGACCAACTTGTTACAAACTACTATGCCTACTTTACTACCTGCTCCCTCAGTGATACTCCATACATGAATGCTTCACTATTTCATGCAAGGATTGTTACTCCATTGAACATGGCACTTTCCAAGTGTATAATGTGCAGGACTCTAATCATACCATTCACAGTTCAAGCCAAAAAGATACATTTACAGTGACTGCATGTAATAGCCAGTCCATACACCGTCAGTAATACAATTCTACCTTACATAGCTTATCGATTCCATCCATTAACAACTTAAGAACCAATCATCCAGTTAACTATATTCATCAAGTCTGGAAACCTTAACATTACACATCACAAACCATGCATAACACATTTGTAGACTCCATTTCACATCACATGAATTCATTGTAGCACCATGTTAGACATTGTATTGAACACGAGACAAAGTCATTGTTACATGAATCACATTGTAACCAAACATCACTTTAGTTATTACAGTTTACATGTGCCAACTCACTGATAGTCTGTCCAACTTTAGAAAACACTATTCATTAAAGATTGGATTAATCAGTATTCAAATGGCAATGGAAGTACTCCTTTGGCTGTTCCTGTTGGGGGTCGCTACAGCATATCCGTTTGCCTTTTGTCCTGTCCTCTGCATCTTGTGTCACACACCACTTGCATGTCCTCTATTACAAACCTTACCTTAGGCCTTGCTCTTATCCTCTTACCTGGCAACTACACTTAGTTTAGACAATAATGCCTGCATCCTAACCCTTCCTAGGAGTGTCATATTGGTTAGATGCTCGCAAACAGTCACCTAACCTTACCACATTTAAGGAGCAGGTTCTATGGACATTTTCTTCTACACTATGTGTCACCACCTGTGGAGGACACCCACTGCATGTCTGATCAACTCACTGTACCTCTTTACATCCAGTTTGTACAAAATTGTTTCATAAAATTGCAAACCTGTCATTCTCTGCCATGTTGCATTATTTCACACATGGTTCCCTATGTTTCGCCTACATCATATGGCCACTACTCCGATGCTTCCGTACTACGTGTCTCAGCACTTTGGGTAGCTCTATGAACATGGGCTATAAAATTTATGTCCACACTGACCAGCCCTAACAGAATCACCATTAGGAGCCAGGCCTACACATGGCATAGTCTGTCCACTGCCACCCACAGGAGCCAGTGCACAATCACAGGATGGGGAGTGTGTGAAGGAATACTGCAACATGGAAGGCATGGACATCTTTCTGGTAACAATTCACACAACTTTGATGTCCTCCAGTTCCACTGTTGTACTATTCCATGTGGTTGCCTTCCGCAGCTCACCATGAAGGCTATTGTTTGCTAGATGTTTCCCTAGGAAAAGGTGGAGGACAGCCAGGTCCAATCTGGCTCTGGCCATTGTGATTTTGTCCTGCTTGCATTTTTTACATAACGTCTCATCTATGGAACAACTAGCTACTTCAATGATAGCATTGGTGCCACGTTCCTTAAGTCTCCTGAAGAGGCCATGGATCTTCTGTAGTGAGCTGTACTACTTCCATGCATTCAACACGATGGTCTTCTGTAGTGAGCTGTACTACTTCCATGCATTCAACACGATGGTCTTCTGTAGTGAGCTGTACTACTTCCATGCATTCAACACGATGGTCTTCTGTAGTGAGCTGTACTACTTCCATGCATTCAACACGATGGTCTTCTGTAGTGAGCTGTACTACTTCCATGCATTCAACACGATGGTCTTCTGTAGTGAGCTGTACTACTTCCATGCATTCAACACGATGGTCTTCTGTAGTGAGCTGTACTACTTCCATGCATTCAACACGATGGTCTTCTGTAGTGAGCTGTACTACTTCCATGCATTCAACACGATGGTCTTCTGTAGTGAGCTGTACTACTTCCATGCATTCAACACGATGGTCTTCTGTAGTGAGCTGTACTACTTCCATGCATTCAACACGATGGTCTTCTGTAGTGAGCTGTACTACTTCCATGCATTCAACACGATGGTCTTCTGTAGTGAGCTGTACTACTTCCATGCATTCAACACGATGGTCTTCTGTAGTGAGCTGTACTACTTCCATGCATTCAACACGATGGTCTTCTGTAGTGAGCTGTACTACTTCCATGCATTCAACACGATGGTCTTCTGTAGTGAGCTGTACTACTTCCATGCATTCAACACGATGGTCTTCTGTAGTGAGCTGTACTACTTCCATGCATTCAACACGATGGTCTTCTGTAGTGAGCTGTACTACTTCCATGCATTCAACACGATGGTCTTCTGTAGTGAGCTGTACTACTTCCATGCATTCAACACGATGGTCTTCTGTAGTGAGCTGTACTACTTCCATGCATTCAACACGATGGTCTTCTGTAGTGAGCTGTACTACTTCCATGCATTCAACACGATGGTCTTCTGTAGTGAGCTGTACTACTTCCATGCATTCAACACGATGGTCTTCTGTAGTGAGCTGTACTACTTCCATGCATTCAACACGATGGTCTTCTGTAGTGAGCTGTACTACTTCCATGCATTCAACACGATGGTCTTCTGTAGTGAGCTGTACTACTTCCATGCATTCAACACGATGGTCTTCTGTAGTGAGCTGTACTACTTCCATGCATTCAACACGATGGTCTTCTGTAGTGAGCTGTACTACTTCCATGCATTCAACACGATGGTCTTCTGTAGTGAGCTGTACTACTTCCATGCATTCAACACGATGGTCTTCTGTAGTGAGCTGTACTACTTCCATGCATTCAACACGATGGTCTTCTGTAGTGAGCTGTACTACTTCCATGCATTCAACACGATGGTCTTCTGTAGTGAGCTGTACTACTTCCATGCATTCAACACGATGGTCTTCTGTAGTGAGCTGTACTACTTCCATGCATTCAACACGATGGTCTTCTGTAGTGAGCTGTACTACTTCCATGCATTCAACACGATGGTCTTCTGTAGTGAGCTGTACTACTTCCATGCAATGTGTTTCCATGGTACAGGTAGCCAAATGTAATTACCTTGCAGAAAAGAGGCTGAAATGTGGAGTATGACCACTACTTTTCCACACAGCCAGGGGGTGCAAAGACAAAATCCTCAACTCTTTTACACACTCGGATATGGGCATAAAACCCAATTAGTCTGTGAACATCCACAGTATGGATAACAGAGGTTCCGGAATAGGTCTATCACCATTGCCATGAAGGACGGTTTGGTCTTGAGCAAAAGCATTACATCGACTAGATGGGAGACCCTCCAGTCCGAGGTTACTGCCCATCAAATGTCATTGCTTCATGTGCAAACATTTAGGTGAGGCTTTGACATCTCTCTCACAGGGGGGGCTGTTCAGTAGTTTTTACTTCTAGTTAAACAACCCATGTAGGTGTCCATTTCATATGGTGTCTTAAACGTAGAACCCCTTTCCTGAAGGTTCTGAAGGTAGTCTGTATAACGGTGCATTCAGGTTGCGACAAGCAGAAATATCGAAAAAAATGACCGGTTATAGCTCATTATGCACCTGTCTGTATTCATTAATACACAATACAGGATTAGGTGGATGTCACTTTCCTGTGTCTCGAAAAACTTTGTAAAATTCATGGAAAATATTTTCCTCTTTGATAGGCAAGATTGCCTTGTTCATCTCTGATCACTACAGTGTTTAGTTGGTCCACTGAGTGTGGTAACTTGGTGTGATTGACCAAAGAGGGAACCAGTGCTGTCTTGGCCAGTAGTGAGTCAACCTAAAGATGTACCCTTTGTCCAGCTTAAGTTTCAGCTGCACATTTGTAAATAATGGGAAGGGTGGTACAGCATGCAGACATTTCCCCTGCCAAGAGGTGGAGATGGCAGCGCTTATCACTGCCTTTTATTCCTTTGTCCTTTTGCAATGCCAGCCTAATTGCCTGTTGGAAAAGGTGAACAGCTGCATTTGAGGTATGCCCCACGTGTGGTCCAGTTCCAGTAAGATCTCAGAAGCTGTACAGAATGCCCGGGTGCATCCCAATGGGTGTCACTTAACTGGTCAATCATGGGTGATCTTGCATATTCTAGCAGTTGTTAGAACCACAAAACAGTTAAATTTAATTTAACTGCAGTGAGCTATTAATGGTATAGGGGTAGTATCGCCTAGTACCATCAATAGCTGGGGATAATATTACTCGGTTAATTGAAAAAAATTGTCACAATTTACTTACCCAGTCCACATTAGTAAATGTGCTGTTTCAACCTGGAGGTTTACTACAGTCACCGAATCGTGAAATATGTCTAGCAATCACCATAGTCTTCTCAGGACGTTCACACCTAGCAATATTCTTTGGTATGTCAGGTATAGACATGGGTTGCGTTTCCAAGATCCCTCGCTTAGCTTTTATAACTTCCAACATCAGGTCATATATGTAGTCAAACTTTCTTTTCTCAAATATTGGTTTGGCTACCCATTCCTGTTTTGCTTTCGGGTACACCACGCGATACCTTAGCTCTCCCTTTGCTGCTGACTTCTTTGTAGGGAATCTCACCACTGCTTGCTCACGATGAAGGTTCTCGTTATGATCCAGGATGGCAAGTATGATTCTTGCTTTCATTCCTGCAAAACTAAAGTGCTCAAACTTGGGGCAATATTTGCATAGTAATGCATGGAACACCTCGAGGTTGCCAGTGTGGCAGAATTTGGTGATGTGCTTCAAATCTTTAATGAGAAATTTGTTTGCAACAATTCTCTTCAATGCACTGTGACAGGCATCATCTTCTTCCAGCCACTTTGTCTCATCTCCATCGATGAGTGGCATTTCATGTCCACAACAGGAAACCTTGTTGCCACCATCCCAACTGTGTTGGTCAGTTACATGGTAGAGCAATGACAACCATTTCTCCTCTAGTACTACTTCATCCCCTTCACACGTTTCAGCACACCACCACAGGTGATTTGAAATACTGTGGCACCACTGCAGTAAGTCTTGCTTGCCTCTCCTTTTCCCAGCTTCAGTGATTTTCTTAGTCAAATTTTTGGTCATATGCCACACATCAAACTGATGATCCACCTTTGGAAATTCTGTGCGCATCAATAACCTTATCCCAGGATGTCTGTCTGTCGCCACAAGGCTGACATTAACATTTTTATCCATCAAGTTTTTCATGCACTTCTTAAAAGCTTTCTTCTCCAGTGCCACCGAGGATACACCTCTGCAGACCTGCTCCAGACAGAAATCTACAATGAATCCAGAATCCAGGTCCATCATGCTGTAGCAGCAGTACTTGGCAGAATAGCCTGGACTATCACACCGCCCATCTCCAGCTAACCTTACTTCCTTACCCATTGCATCTTCTAGCAGACGAGTCTGATGCTGTGTCCAAGTATGCTGCAAAACGGGGAATAAATACTCCCGTTGAATAGAATAGAATGTGGTTTCACTTATAAATTCAAGTCCTAGATAAGCACTGAATCACGCTATATGTGCATATGTACTTCCACTGAAAAGTACAGATGATGCCAGTAGAAGATTGCCAGCTGGCATTCGGCCGATTAATGGTTGACTTTCCCAATGCAGAACTTCATGTCCACTAATGCATGAAACATTCACCGAGACATAGGATCCCAACTTCACTTTCCTCAGTTCCACAGCTGGTGTGTGGCATTGTGGACAGGTCAGTTTCAGCAACAGGCAATCCAGGCAGGACTCAAACACAATGAACTTTGATTCACCTACCATCTTCTCGTCTTCGTCCTGTTCCAGCACTGTGTCTTCGATCTCTGACGTAGACAAGTTGTCAGAAGTGTACAACCAGTCTGGATCCTTTTCCACATCATCTGTCCACTGAGAAAGTGAGGAGCTGCTATGCATGCTCGTGTTATGGACGTCCTTTCGTAGCTTGACCGGAGTACTGCAATGTGTCATCTCTGCAGCAATGTATGCACTAGAGCTACATGTGGCCTCTTCAGTGCAACTTTCGTCCTTTTCATTGTGACATCTACTCTCACTCAGGCGATGATTGGCATTATTGAAACTGTGTTGTTGTGGTCCGTCCGCACTCAATTCTGTTTGTACATCCTTCGATTTTTTAAAGTATGTGTGGTCTAACAGTGGTGAGACTCCTACTTCTGGAACCTGTACAGCTGCATCAATCATAGTGCATGGTACTGTTTGAAGGTCCTTTAGCTTGACTTGAATTCCTATGCTGCTACCTTTCTTTTGGTGAAACTTTGTCTGGCATGCGACTGTACTCTGACTGCAAATCCCAGTCTCCATTGCATATACTTCCATGTCTTCGACTACCTCTTCATACAAATCAGTTGCTTGAACCTACAATCACATAACAAGTGTTAATCAGTCAATGCTTGACTAATGACAAAGTAAACTACATACACTCTCTGCGATAACAGCATAAGCATTTTGATTGCTGAGATCCTGAGTCAATATATTCAAGGGAGTCCCAATGAACTCCATAAAAATTTTGTAATTTAGACTATTACTCAGACAACCATAGACTGAATGCTTATCCACACTCGCATATTACTCTAGCATTTCATTGAAACTTACTTCCACACATTTACGCGCTTGACAGTCTTCCATTCGGTCTTCCACAGTGTGTCTTGACGCATCATTATCTGCATCCCTTTGATTCTGTAGCTGCACATGCTTCCTCTGCAACAGATACAAAAAGTAAGGCACATTAAAATTACATTCACCTGAGTAGTGACTAATGATTTGTGTGCTGAACAGGTAATACAATTACACTCACCTTGCATTGCACAGACCGTTGCTCTGTCACAAGGTCTTGCAATGTAGGCTGCGTTGTACTCAGAAGGTCTTCAATAAGCTGCATGTAAAAAGTACATCCAATTAACTGTTGCAAATTGAAACGCATGCAGTGCCAGTATCTCACTACGCAAACGTCAGTAGACTGATTAAACCTTTCATTGCTCCACTGATGTTCTCACCTTCTGCTGCTGTTTCTGCTGCAACCGATGTACTGAAGATGTCCATGTCTTGCTGTTCGAAAGAGAGAAAATTGATGGTACTGCCCCTTTTATTAATCTCCGAATTGGTCGCTTGGGTCTCATCTCATCAGGAAGTAGCTGTTGCTGGTAGTCAAGGTGAAACTGGCTCTGCTCAAAGTGTTGAGAGCAGAGGAAATGTCGTGGCTTTGCACTACCCAATACTTCTTTAACAAACTTCGGTATGCTACCAACATCTCTACCACAGTTAATCACCCACTGTCTACACAGGTTGATATCACGTGGAAACCGATGGAATGATACCCCCTGTGGCAGATTGTCTTGGCGCATACTACAGTTGATTGCAAAGCAGGAAGGCATTTTGATGATCACCTAATAAAAATAGAAATTACTATATCAAATCATACAGTACACACACAACTAATTCATGGTAAACTTGTTACACTCCTTGATATTCGTACAACCTGTAAGACTTCAACGGTTAGAATCGATGTTCAATGAGATATCCAACTTTAATAATGGCTGCCTTCATGTGACAGTCATGCAATACATTTGTCAGTGTCACTTTCATCCACCTTATTTTCTCTGCGATCAAAGTGTATCCTCGCTTACAGCCTTTACACGACACATGGAAGTCGACAATTACTCCGATTCAAACTGGGGCACTGTAAAAATCTACTTTTCTACATGAGCAATGTGAAAGCAGTTCTAATTCAGGTGAATTTCTCCCCTTACCACAAAAACACTTTGTGCTACAAATAAATGAAATGACGCAGGATGGCATATAGTGATCGTATGGTAACTCTGCCACAGCCAAATAACTTAGGGATTCATTAGTCTTGCATAGGCGGTGTGACCGGACCTGTACAGAATTAAAAGCCACTTAGAGGATGAAATACACTTAGTTTGTCTGCATGGTGGGAAGGATGTCAACAGTTGCACTGGTGGACATTCGCCAATGATTGAAAGTTGCTCAAATATTGCTATAAAAAAAGACAATCACCATCATGATATACAACAGTGAAAACGGCTGTAAGTACGTACTCTGCTCTCAGAGCAGCATCAATTTAAGGCGATGGTAGACAGATGTACATATGACACATTAAGTATCCAAGTCAATGATTCACATACTTTATTAGTGCACAAACTTCATAATAAGGTAGTGTATACAGTATTTGAAAAGTAAAAGCATTTGTCAACTGTGACCAGCAATGCACAGCTATAGTAACAAGAATCAACATGTCAGTGTTCAGAAAAAATCCATAGTCCCTCAAAGGGTTTAAATCCTGTGTACGAATCATCATCTGCACATGGAAACTGTGCTCGAATTCGCGACACTACACAAGCGGGAAGTACCATTCGATTACCAAATCCCAGCCTTCGATTGTTACGCACCCACAACACATATGCATGGTACTCCACAACCCGGTACAACCTGAAATATAGAGCAATCCTGTGGTGAGACACACACCAGACAGAGACACACACACACACCGACAGACAGAGACACACACACACACACCAGACAGACAGAGACACACACACAGACAGACACACACACAGACAGACAGACACACACACACAGACAGACACACACACACACACACACACACCAGACAGACAGACACACACACACACACACACACACACACACACAGACACACACACACACACACACACACACACACACACACACACACACACACACACACAGACAGACAGACACACACACACACACACACACAGACACACACACACACACACACACACACACACACACACACCAGACAGACACACACACACACACACACACACACACACACACACACACACACACACACACACACACACACACACACACAGACACACACACACACAGACACACACACACACAGACAGACACACACACACACACACACACACACAGACAGACACACACACACACCAGACAGACACACACACACACACACAGACAGACACACACACACACACCAGACAGACAGACACACACACACACACACCAGACAGACAGACACACACACACACACACACACACACACACACACACACACACAGACACACACACACACACACACACACCAGACAGACAGACACACACACACACACCAGACAGACACACACACACACACACACACACACACAGACAGACACACACACAGACACACACACACAGACACACACACACACACACAGACAGACACACACACACACACACACACACACACACACACACACACACACACACACACACACACACACACACACACACACACACACACACACACACACACACACACACACCAGACAGACACACAACGTACTTGTTTGTCCACTGCGGTGGTTGATAACACCCTCTACGCCGACACAGAAGCCTGAATATAGTTTTTAAAATGTGGGTATAAAGGCATGCCGAGTCAAACTGTGGATGCACAGTTATGCATGCAGTGTGACCTGATGCTGAAGTTATTTCTGCCCATTTTTCAATTGCTCGTGGCGAAGACACACAACATAGGCATTCGAGTGACGTGGTCATCATTGTGCATTTGCCACATAGGCACCATGTCATACTTGACAGACTGCTGTAATCAGGGTCCGGCGAAGGTGGTTGATTCTCACCACTGTTGCACAAACGGCGCTGCTTCCTTGGCTCTCCAGGTCGATACCTGGGCTCAAATTGATATCCCTGTCTTGCACTAGTTTGACTGTGCCCTGCCATGAGTACTGTTACAATGTGGGAGAGAAGAGCCAAAGGAAATGCATGAGAATTCTCCAATGCAAAAGAAATACATGTGTTCAGTGTTCCCAATATTGCATGCATGTACACATCCATATATATAGCAGACTGGACGAAATATCAATCACCCTCACTGAAGACACCACTGACAGTGTTTCAGTTTGGATAATGGGCAAAGTAAGCTATATCTAGCAGAAGGCATGTAATCACAGTACAAAAGAGGAAATGTAAGTAAATCAGCTGTCAGTGATGTGTTGGGTGGTCCTGACAACCAACTTTGAATTGTAGTTTGCATATTATCTGTTCCTGTACACAATTTGGTCTTCATACCAGATTTTAATAGTCAGGAAATGTGCTAGTGTGCAATGTACTCCACCCACTTCACACAGACACACGTGCCCCTTGCTTGCAGTCAGAATCTGGACATTGAGGCATCAATGAGACAGACATTCAAAGATAATAATTTTAACCCGTGCCAGATATTAAATTCCGGTTTGGTTTATTTTCACATCAGACCCCTTGCACAAGAAACACACGTTCCTGAATACACCTTCCTGATTATATTGTATTGCTTGTACAATGCAGTACAGTTTTATTGGGTGTTTTAATTTTGTTTAAAACATTCCTGAAAGCAGTTAAACATAATGCATTCACCTATAAAGACAATACCGGCCAGTTTGGAAAATTTCAATCACAAGTCTAGTCAAAATTCAAGTCTAAGCCAAACCAGCAAGCCCTAAAAGCAAACCACTTCTCCTTGTACTCCAGTTCTAATTATAATTTATATTGAGCTTTATTAAACTACCAAGTTACATGCGGAAACTAGCAATCTGATACTCCCACGTGTAGAAATGTTGCTTATCCAAAAAAAAATGATGCCTGACAACTCCTCCTATGTGTTTCATGGGGAAACCATGATCACAGTAAAAACTGAAAAGCAAACAGGAAACAAGCTCACAATACACTGCGTAAGAGATTACTAAACAGGATATGGACCACACATGGATTGGCATTCTGTTTAGTTTGCAGATAAATCCTGTTCTGAGCTCGTAAAATAATGTAATCCTGTCTTTTAGTACAAAGACAGTCATATGCATTTCAATACCCCAGGCTTATGTTATCTAGTAACGCAAGTATTCTCTGCATGGCAACAGAAAGGCTTTCAAAGTTGGCAATTCTTTAACAGTATGCTTATTGCAACGTACTTTCATCCTACAATCTGACAAGATTACCAGTCTTACCAGATGGTCATTACAGCATTGCTACTTAAACACAGAGCAACAGGCAGTTTGATAAGCTTAAATACAGTATAAAAAGATGACAGAAACCAGAACATCGTGCAAAATCAAGCAGAGATGAAAAGACATTGCACTTGTGTCTACCTTGGAAAGGGGGATACTCTGCACATTTACACGGAACAACTGCTCCTCGCCTTGCTTTGACATATGGGCAGCCAGTACATGGGGCAATTGGACATAACTATGTCACAATTGGAAATATCTCTGGCTGACAGCAATGGCCCTGACACATGTCATCCCTATGAACCTCACTGCAAGAAATCTGGACAAAGGCATACATAGAAGTGGGACAAAGGCAGAAATAGAAGGGGGATTATTGCTCTTATAAACTGTGAAAGATGAAAAAGAGTAGGTCTTGCGTTAGTATGAATTTTCCAAAGGCTATTAAATCTGAAACTGAAAAGTCATTTCTTTCTATCTTCATTCTATAATTATTTGCCACTAATTGTCCCCAGGAAAAACGCACAAATTTGTTAAATGGACCAAAATTGTGATGCAAAAAGATAAAATAGCCACACAATACAGCTGGGAACCTGGGAAAGACGGGGCACCTTTGATTATTTTTATTGCTAACTTGAGCAGCGGACAAAATTTAATAAAAACATTTCTGAAATGAAAATCCAGAACTGGATTACAGAAATTTGTAAAGCCTCCAAATTTTATTCCAAAATTTACATTTCTGTGGAGGGATTATTAAGGGAAGTGCAACATTTGGAGCCAAATGCAGGGACAGTTGAGCGGTTGGGATATGCCTAACTATCAAGCAGTTAATGCAGGAAATCTGGACAAGTCTAAAAATGTGTGGGGACATCTAAACAGTACTAAAAATTGATCTCGTATAAATTGAGACCGTTGATTAAACAGGTCTTGCTTTAGCATGCATTTTTCTGAAGATTATGAAGGCTGAAAACCAGTCTCATTTTGTGACTAAGTTCCAAAAATAAAACCACAATTTTTGAGAGGATACAAATACCAGAAGGCTTACTTGCTAACAGACAAACACACAGACAGACACACAGACAGACACTTGCCCCCTTGCTTGCAGTCTCAGACACAGACACACTTGCCCCCTTGCTTGCAGTCTCAGACACACAGACACACTTGCCCCCTTGCTTGCAGTCTCAGACACACACACACACACACACACACACACACACACACACACACACACACACACACACACACACACACACACTTGCCCCCTTGCTTGCATTCACACACACACACTTGGCCCCTTGCTTGCATTCGCCCCCTTGTTTGCATTCACACACACACTTGCCCCCTTGCAGTCACACACACTTGCCCCCTTGCTTGCAGTCACACACACTTGCCCCCTTGCTTCCATTCACACACACACGCATTGCCCCCTTGCTTCCATTCACACACACACGCATTGCCCCCTTGCTTCCATTCACACACACACTTGCCTCCCTAATGGCTAACAAGAGAAGAAATTAATAAGTATTGTTTATTCTTTCTTCCTGGATTTGAAAAGGCTATGTGTCTATCGGCATCAGCATCAACCTCTTTATTCCCATTTTGTACATGTATGTACAACTTCAAGGGAAAAAAAAAAGTACTATGACAAGTTACTCTAATTGCGTCCTGTACTGCACGGTGAAAGTGCACAGATGCATAGCCATATACTACTACTCAAATTTGTTTTGTTTTTAATACTTCATTGACACCCAAATTATTGCTAAATCGCCTTTAATTACCCATAACACTTTGCTTGAGAACCATGTATGTCTCTCAATTGATGCCTGAAAATTGGATATTTATACACTGTCATGCAACCAAATTACTAAGTGCAATCAAGTAAATGATTCTGAAAAGGACACGACAGTTGCTCAGGATTTAGAGATGCACAAATACCAGTGGAGGTGGCAATATGGAACATATTCAGTATTTAACTTTTGAAAAAAATTAAGCTAGTGATTGTGAAGCAATTTTTCTTCCTCCAGCAAAAGTTGAAGGGTGTCAGATCAGGCAATGACATGGGGGTACAAGATGAGTAAACTACAGCTCTGTCAGTATGGAACTTAGACAGATATATTAACAAAAAAGATCCATTTTTTTCACAGGAGGCAGTGAACAAGAAATATCTTCTCTGAGGCCACTAAGCTTGAACTGCATTATATCAAACAATATATAAATGTGAAATATTACAAGAAATATGTTCTGAGGCCACTAAGCTTGAACTGCATTATACCCA